>NC_091094.1:11647857-11948095 GCF_024713975.1 Paralichthys olivaceus
ACATTTATCTACAGGTGTGTCTTGTCATGTTGCCTTTTAGGAGGCTGATTCAGTTCGGACTGATGAAGTCTCTCATTCGTCGGCTGCAGAAATATCCGGTGAAGGTGATCCGGGACGAGAGGAGCCGGCCGCCTCGACTCTTCACCGGTTCTCATAGTTTTGATGAGATCTGTTGCAAAACAGGCAGGTTTTAAATCTCCCTCTGATTGCTAAGGAAATCCTTTTATGACGTAATATTTGCTCACAGTCAGTCTAATAACTCGACTGGTGTCATGATTTTACAGGGATCAGTTACAAGGAGCTGGACGAACGTTTGGAAAATGACCCCAACATTGTGGTGTGCTGGAAGTGATGTGAAATGAACTGACAAAAAAAAACCAGCTCGCTGGTGCATTCAACCATCTGACTTAAAGATACAGAGGTGCCTCAACCAAAGATGCCTTCAGTGAGATGAAGAGTTTTCCTGGAATAACTGAGAAAAGTGAAAGTGAAGTATTATTTTGTAAATTCATCATCTAGGTAAAAGAGAAAGGTGGTATTTATTAATATTGTAGAAAGAATAATATGTGACTAATAAAAGAAAATCTAAAGAAAATCTGGGATTGTTTTAAGTCACTGTATTCAGCCCAGTTTATCTGGTTATATATGGCCCTGTCCAAATATCTTACATCTATATTTGCATCAGGGAGGTGTCTCTGATTGGTCCTTAACTTACAGCATGACAGTTATCTTGGACGTTTGGCCAAAGATACAAAAATGAGCCGTCTTCAATGGTTCTTCAGAGAGGAACGTAGAGTCCTGTAACATGATCTGATCAGAGCCTTGATCTCAACACTGTGGAGGTGATCACATGAGTAGAAAGAAGACACTGAGCCGAAATCCATAGAAGATCAACATACATGGAACAAGATACCTGACAAGTACTGTGAAGAACACAACTTTTACTACTGTAATATATTTAACATTCTTCTAATACCACTTTTACTCAAATTGTACCTGTTATATACATACAAAGAATATACACATATATAAGATATAAGCAGCTTTATGACAAAATATAATAAAAATATAATCGAAAGAACTGCAAATTAAAGTTCTTCAATAAAATATAAGCAAAGGTCAAGGTAACGAGGGTGCAAAGGGCATACAATGTTCGCAGAGTAAACAGACTAATAAATAATATAATAAATGCAGTGGTATGCTAAATACCCCCCCCGCCCCCAGTCAAAGATATGAGTAACTCCTCGACACTTGATTCTCAGGCTGTTTTACTTGAAGCTGCACCGCCCCCCTCTGGCAGTAAACGGCATGTCCGCTCCGAGTGCGCTGGGTTTACCGTCGCCATGACAACCCCAGGAGACGCTCACGCCAGAGTTCAGAAACAACCGGACGGAAGCGACGGAGAAGAGAATCTGAGTGTTTGTTAACCTTTCATTTGAGTTTTCAGTCTTCTGTCTCGCCGACATGGAGCCTGTGATTGTTCCTGTCGAAGCTGAAGGGTTCGTTCAGAGTCTGGAAACTTTCTCCATCAGGGACCTGGGCTCTACGAGGTGACTCCATGCTAACCCTGCTAACTAGCTAGCTATAGTTAAGGTTACTTTGCTAGATCAGCATAAGTAAACACTGTTAGCCTGTGTGAAGTAAGGTAAGCAAAGCTAACAGATATTTAGCTAAATGAAAACATGTCAGGAAACAGTCCATTACTTTTCTTTTTCTGTCCATCCAACAGTTCAGCAGTTATTCTGTTTACAATGATTTGAAACTGAAATCCTTAAATCCTCTCACTACAGAATCTGCTTCGTGTCTTTTGAGCATTTTTAATTAGAAACAATAAGAAATGATTACACACTTTTTCTGTGTGCGATTAGAATACATTCAGATTATTATTTTAATTTACCTTGTGTGTTGACAGGTGGTTCAGACAGCATGAGTACATCGAGAAACTTAACATACAAGCGATACTGAATGCCTCTGCCATGCACGATGAGTTCATCAAGGAGCTGCTGGTGTCGTATGGAAAGGTAACTGTCCTCTCTATCCATCCATCCACTTATCCTTTGTAGGGTTGCAGGGGGACTTGATCCAATCCCAGCTAACATTGGACAAGAGTTAGGGTAACTAACTAACCTGCCAGACAGAGACAACAACCATTAACTTTGAAATTCACAGCTATGGTCAATTTAGAGGCTCCAGTTAACATAACCCCCCACATGTCTTGTGAGAGACTGTGGTCTTGAGTCTGTGGGAGGAAGCTGGAGAAAAAACACAGACACAAGGAGATCATGCAAACTCCACACAGAAAGCCCCCTGGCCATACAAATACACATTCAAAACAAGATGCTGTGTGTTGACAGTGCTAACCACTGGACCAACGTACACACGTGATCTTTTATTGTCGTCAGCATAAAAGGTTCAGTGTGTAGAATTTAGTGACATCTAGTGGTGAAGTTCCATGTTGCAGCTGAATACCTGAAGGAGAACCTGTAGCAGCCTTCAGTTGTCATAAAAACTCAAAAGGTTTAGTTTGTCCAGTTTGGACTACTGTAAAAAACATGGTCGCCTCTGGAGAGAGGACCTTCTCCTGATGCAAATATGAAGTATTTCATTGTGAGGGCCCATTCTAGGTTAAAGAAAACAACAACATTTTCCGTTTTCTTTTCCTCCCCCTTTGTAGATCCCCCTCCTGATCCGTGAGATGATTCTCGTGGAAATGTGGAAGCAGAAAGTGTTCCCTATCTTATGTCAGCTGCAGGACGTCATTCCTAAGAGCACATTTCATCTTTACATGGTGGTGAGTCAAAAATGATTACAGGTGGAGAATTATGATCAGCACGTAGCTCTCACAACTGATTTCATCTGTTCTTTCATGTCACCTTCTTAGATCCACCATGAAGCCACAATTATAAACCTCCTGGAAACTATCATGTTTCACAAGGTCAGTTGGTGCACTAATGCAAAGCTTGTGAGGGATATGAATCTGTTGCAAATTATCCCAGCAATGCAGTGACGACTCATTCTCTCTGTAAAAATGTTACTTGTGGCTTGTGTGTGCTGTGTAGGATTCATGTGAGGCAGCGGATGACTATATGGTTGACTTGGTGGATTATTGCCACCGCAAACTCACCCTGCTGGCCAGTAAGGCAACCAGGGAGAACACTGCAGCTCAATACAAGCTGACAGATAAAACAGATGTACCCACTATGGAGGTAAAGGACGGTTCTCTTTATCTTCAAAACATATTAGATGAGACATTTCTTTCGCTTCAATTGATGGATGAGGTTTCTTTTTTTCTTGTTGAAGGAGTTGCAGATTCAAAGCGCTGCCCTGGAGTTTGAGATCTCGCTGAAGGCTGTTTCTGTGCTGCGCTACGTCACAGATCACACCAACAGGTATGATCATGTCTGAGTCGTCAATAAGGTTAAGGGATTAGATGTTTACTGATCCCTTAACTTATTTTATAGATTCTGCAATTTAACAGTCATTACCTTCGCCAAGGAGGTTAGGTTTCCTCCCCTCTGTCAGTTGATTTGTTTGTATTTTCAGCATTTTCACGAAATCCTAAGGGATTCATTCATGGATCTTAATGAGAGATAAAATCTGTTATATCTAGAGGACTGATATCTATGAGTGTGTGCAATTTGGCATTTAAAGGTACTGTTGGGCCTTGGCGGAGTTAAAATTGGGAGGAACATTTTTTCCAAAAAGAATTGCCTCTCTCAATTTGAGTTTAGATCTTTAAAATTCTTATTTTGTTTGAAAAAACTGTGTAAAACCCAAAGGTATTTATTTAACAATGACATAAATAAAAAATTAAGCATATTTGAGAATCTTGAACCAGAGAATATTCAGCACTTTGCTAGAAACATGACGAAAGTAGGAAATCAGTTACCACAAATCTGTCAGTGTGCTACTTGATTAACTGACCAATCCTTTTTTGTTTTGTTTTACAGTATCAGTGCTATCAATCGCATGCTGTGCACCCATAACATGCCTTGTGTACTCGTTCAGCTGATTGACTGCTGCCCTTGGAGTCGCTTCAGAGAAGGTACACAGCACCTCTTACACGCCAGATATGTCTTTATGTTTTTACATCTCCTAAAGATTTGTGGGTGTTTTTGCCTCTGTCTGCCGCTCTAGGTGAGCTGGAGAAGTACATAAACTGCAAGTGGCAGAAGATTTCTGCGGACGACCATTTAAAGATGACAAAACTTGACGGCCAGGTCTGGATTTCCCTTCTCAATCTGCTGCTGAAGGAAGATTGCCAAAGAAAATATGACTTCAACAGTTTCAACAAGAATCAGCTGCTGAAGGTAAAGTTTGAATGAAACGATGAAATTCATTCTTTCCTACTGTCTATTATTTGTAAACAGAACCTGAGGAAGTGTTTGTGCCAGATCATTTTCCTGTAACATCGTATCTGATCTCCTCACAGATTCAGTTTCCAAATGTTGTTTTGACTAAGAAGTTTCCTCCCATTATATGTTTCTCATCCTCTTCCTGTCTCAGTACTTATATAAAACAGAAGGCCTTGTGCCTCCTGTAATCACATTTTTTCTTATGATGGAGTTGTCCCAAGGTTTTTTTTGTTGCGCTTGTTGCTATATTGTTTGTGAGCTTATCATTCTTGTGCCACAGCTCCGCGGTTTCTTGACAGAGGTGCTGGTTGATCAGCTGCCAAACTTGGTGGAGCTGCAGCGTTTCCTGGCTCATCTCGCAGTCACAGATCCTGGCCCTCCAAAAAAAGAGCTTGTTTTGGAGCAGGTAGACTCTCAGCCACACATATCCTGTGTGTCAAACTATGTCCCTGTGAATTTACTTTCAATGTTGCTGTTTGTGTAGATCCCAGAAATGTGGAACCACATTGCGAGGGAGAACTCAGGGAAGTGGAAGGCAATAGCAAAGTATCAAGTGAAAGAGACATTCAACCCGTCTGAAAATGACCTGAGAGTACATGCACAGAGGTAATACTGAAAACACGAGATCTAACTCAGCACTGAGATCAGAGAAATGACTCAGTTCATATTGCATTGGAATTGTATAATAGTGTGTTTTTTTTCATCCAGGTTGGCCCAGACGTACAACTTGGATGTGATGGAGAGTTTACTCCCTGAGAAGCCAAAGTGTGGATGCTGTGGGAAAGAGGCAGCAAAGAGATGCTCTCACTGTCAGGGAGAATGGTACTGTAACAGGTACGTCCTGTATCCATGTGAGTCCAGCAGTTATACTGGACTGGACATTGAAAATGTTTTTTTGTGTTTGCATCAGACATCACACAAGAATAACTCTCAGAGGATCATGTCAGCCAAGGCCCAACTGTCCCCTTACATTCCATCAAGACTCATGAAATCAAACACAAGCATCAGTTCCATAAATATGCCTGATTTTATTCATCTAGATCTCAGGAAATTGTTGAAAACCTCCAAAAAATCTTACAGCATTACAGTCAGTAAAAAACCTGGATCCTGGATACACACAAAGCTTTGATTGGTTATTCTCAGAACTGTACCACATTCTTCCACCAAGTTTCATGATAATCCATCCTGTAGTTTTTCTGTAATGAAAACATTATATGATCCACTCTCACCAGAAATATTATCTGTACTCAATATCCTAAATAGATATTTTAGCTTTTGTTTTATCATATTCTAAATGTTTTCCCTCAGGTATAACTGAATTGTTTGTGTTTTGCAGAGAATGTCAGGTGAAGCACTGGTCTAAACACAAGAAAGCGTGTCAGCTCATGGCCGAGGCCACAGAGAAGATCCAGAGGGATCTGAACATCAGCAGCTGAAAGAAAAACTATTGGAAGCTAATTTATAGACCGATGGAGAGTGCAAGATGTTATTCTGTAAACCAAAATGTGAAGAAAATAGATCTGCATGTGGGAAATGCAGATACATTATAAATAAGGAAACTTCTTTCTTTGTACTTTCTACTCTTTGCTTTTTGTTTTGAACACTGTAAGGTTTTTTCCATCAGAAACTAAAAGGGAACTTAATCTGCATGTAGAAGTATTGAGATCAGATACACAGAAGTTTCCTGCCCACATTAAACAGTCAAAAATATCCACTCTGTGATAAAGTTGAAAGGATATTTGTTACTGCACTGAATAAAGATCACCCCCCCTCCCCATAAGACATTTGTTTTGATCCACAAAATCCAGATCATCATTCAGATCCACACCAAATGTCACCCGTTCATAGATACTCTACACATGCTTAAGTTCTTCATAAGTATCTCTACATTATTTCTCACAAAGAAAGAAAATAAATGAAAATGACCACCTGACCAATGCGAACGTGGCTCTGGAGAAGGTATTGACGGACATTAAGGCTGAAAACATGGTGTAAATGATCAAATTTTAATGTCGGGGCTTACGGACACCACAGGAGCAGTATGGAGGCATTTTCTGTTTTTCTTTCTGTTTTTATACATTTGAAAAAGTGGTCACCATCTCCTTCAATTGTATTGGATTTGGCTGCAATGCTGTTTACCCCTGAAACTCTTTCACTCACCCCTCCATCGACATAATGGAGAGTAGATAATGACTGAATTGTCTTTTTCTGGGTGAACTAAAAATGCATTTTTAAAAGAGAGCAGACAAAAAAATACAACATCATTTAAAAGTAATGGCAAAAGACAATGAATAAAAGAAACATCAGGAATAGTAATGCATGTCTTTGAGGGTGTGGAGACCTGAGGAAGGTTTGCAGTGGGTTTCAGCCTCAGGAATACATGTAGTTTGACAGTGGAGTGGAATGGAGCCGGATCCTCACTCCTGCAGACACGTGTGTTTGGTTGCAGACTCAGTGGGTGTGGGGACTGACTCTGGACTCAGAAGCACCCCCTATGTGAAAACATTCCGGATGTACATCAGCTCACTCTCATCTCACTCTCTCTCTGTCATGATCGGCCGCTTCCTCGTGAGATTCAGAGCAAATGTCAGAGAAAAGATGGTTGTTGGCGCGTTAGTCGGATGTTAGCTTCAGGTCACAGCCCGCGGTGCTGATCGTTTATTTCCACAGATGCGTCCTCTGCTCGCCTCCTCCGTTACTTGGAAACTGTCAGAAATGTCCGCGGAAAGTTTTTCTCCTCGGATGGAGGAGGAGGAGGAGGTGCTGAGACAAAGCGGAGCTGCTTTCTCCTCCGTGTTGGTGAGTGTGAAAATACTTCAGTGTTTTCTTCAAACTTTAGAAACGGAGCAGTTACATTTGCTCTAAATGTTGTTTCAGACTAAACGTCTGATAACTCATCCCCCGAGTCCCCCTGAACGCATCTTCTACTGTTCTACTTATAGAGGATTTATAATTACTCTGAAAACAGCCTGCAGATCTGTACATACATTCACATGTTACATAATGTGTCTAACAGGAGGTTATACAGATCTGTATATACATTCACATGTTACATAATGTGTCTAACAGGAGGTTATACAGATCTGTATATACATTCACATGTTACAGTAAAGTGTCTAACAGGAGGTTATACAGATCTTTATATACATTCACATGTTACAGTAAAGTGTCTAACAGGAGGTTATACAGATCTTTATATACATTCACATGTTACAGTAAAGTGTCTAACAGGAGGTTATACAGATCTGTACATACATTCACATGTTACATAATGTGTCTAACAGCAGGTTATACAGATCTTTATATACATTAACATCTATCTAATATTATATAATCACTGTACAATACACAACATAGAAAATACAGTAACCTTCAATGTAGAAATCAAATGTCTGATATTTACTGTGCATGACAATAGTATAAGGCAAAAGATGAAATACAATCATTGGTAGAACACAATTAAATAAAGTTACAGTGTGTGTTTCCTTTAAATGCTCTTTATGCATAGAAAATATATAAAAATGTACATGTTTTAGTTTAAAGCAGGTATTTCTCAGCAGTAGTTACTTTACAGAAACATTTAGCTGGAAATACTTCTGTACTTTTACTGAGTAAAATTTGGAGTTCTGGTCTTATACTCAATTACTTTTTATATGTACTGTCTGTACACCTATAAGATAGACAGACATACAGACATAAAAACTTCTTCTTTGACCTGTTGCACTCTATAATCGTCTGTTTTCCTGTTTTGTCAGTGATCATAGAAGACGTCAGACTCTTCAAAGAGTGACACAATGTCTTGGGGTGAGTTCATCGAGCTGCGAGAGCTGCGCACCAACAGAGAGCAGATTGAGCTGACTGCCACACGCGCTCCCTGCTCACCTCCTCGTCTTGAAAGAACCAACGCCCTGAGGATCAGCCCGGGGAAGGTCCCGGACCTGCTGAGCCGGGTGGGCATCATCAGGGTCCTGAGCAGCACCCAGGACCCTCAGCTCCCAGAGGAGAAGGGAGAGGGACACAACTTCCAGCCCTGCAGCCACGCTCAGCCCACATGGTGCGACCTGTGTGGAGACTTCATCTGGGGCCTTTACAAGCAGAGCCTGCGCTGTGTCAGTGAGTTGGCTTATCTGGCCTGTGTTTGTCTGGGTGGTCAAACAATGTCACTAATTGTCACAATATAATTCTAATCAATATCAATACATCAAAAGTTCAATATATAAAGATATATTGCTTATGCATTGTGCACAGTGAGGAGGTATAACACATACATTATGTTTTGCAGTCATCAAGTGTTTTTCATTATCTGCTCAAGAAGAATTTAAAAGCACAACCTTCCCTCAGGAGCAAAAATCTGTCTTAAGATTCATATGAAATAATAAAATGACGTTTATCCTGATATCTATTTTTATATTGATAGAAGTTTTGGCCATATCGCAGAGTCCTATCTGCGTGTGTATGTGTGAGTGCTTCTATGAATATGCATGAATCAACTGACATGGCAGCAACACTTAAGAAAATGTGGATAAACAGAGAAAGGTGTAGCCACTAATTAGATCCAAACAATCCTGTATTACCATTGACTCTCTTATCATTGACTCTTTTACGGCTTGATTTACCAGAAATTCTCTCCATGTTGTCTTTCAGTAGAAACAATTGGGCAGAGAGGTTTTATTTTAGGACTGCAATATCCATGAAGCATGTGACAGGTGTCTTTAAGAAGACAAACAGTATCTAACATGCAGCCATGTACTTGGTCACTGGTCACTGTGGCGGCTCAGAGTCGGTGCAGCGACCTGTTTTTCTTTCTTTTCCTGCTCAGGACGCAGCTCTGAGTTGCAGCAGTCTTTAACTTCCTTTTGTTCGAATGAAACCCACTAAAATGTTGCTGTGGTTTGTGTGAAGTGTTTATTGTGCAGAAAAAATGAACCGTCTTTACAGTAATCTGAATATGAAACTGTTACTGAATCATAATCATTCATGTGCATAAACACAGGTCTTACACTGATAAGAACAAACATGACCATGACCAAAAACCATAAAATTAATCATATATTTATCCTGGACACAGAGATTATGATATTTTTATATGTAGAGATGAGTGTTTACTACTTTTATATATTTTGAGACACGTTCACAGCATAATCACAAGGAAAATGACCAGTGTGAGTTCATCACCCATTTATAGCTGCACCCTAATTAAAATTTTGTCGTATGCATTTAAGTGTTTTGTGGTGTCTGTCTAAACGTAGCCTCTTTCTTCACTCACAGATTGCAGATTCACGTGTCACTACCGCTGTCGTGCCCTCATCCAGTTGGACTGCAGCTGGGACGGAGGCTCGCTGTCCGACCAAACATGGGTCGTGGAACACGCCATAGAGACAGACACAAACGTGGTGAGGCCTTTTGTATTTGACAGCAGAGTATTCATCAACAGTTCTTGGTAGTTTTAGCGTCTTGAATATGGAGAAATGATCATCATATTCTGCCAATAACAACAAGGTAATGGGAGAGGTAACTGGTGGCTTCAGTCAGGTACATTGTGTGTCACCTGATTAGATTACAAAGTAATTCTGATGGAAATGCTTTTACGGAACCAATCCCTTGTTTTATGGCAAGAACAGGAACTAGTCACACTGTTCAACCAATACCACTAATTGCACTGGTTCCATTTAGACCATGGGAAAATGGTATAACTGCTGTACTCTTGCAGGGTGCCACCAGGCTGGGAGTTTCATGAAAACGGGAAGTTTGTCATTGAGACACACAAAAAACGTTACAGTTAGCTCACACTCTGTGCAATATCATGTTCAGGTAATCAACTACAGCGGAATATGTCTGCAGACTCCTTCAGCGTGTTGTATTACACATATATATTCAAGTATGAGGTAAAGAATAATATTAATATTATAATATTAAGACATGCAACATGTATGTAGCAAAGGGTTTCATCATTTTTATATTTACAGGACACTGGAGTAAAAACATGTCACTATGTCCATTACAGAAAAACAGGATATGAAACAGGATATGTGATTCATTTGTTTTAAGAACTGATTTAAAAGATGTCACTGATTCTTCAGCTGAGGAGCCTTGACTGCAAAAGCTGTCTGCCTCTCGTCTTGAGCAGGGACTGAGGGACAGCCAGCAGACCCCTGCTGGAGAATCTGAGGCTCAGCTCTGGCTCATAGGGGAGCAGTAATTCATAAATCAATTCTTAAAATCAATTCCAAAACTGACAGGGAACCAGTAAAGAGAGGAAAAGACAGGGGGGGTGTGATCTTGTCTCCTTTTACTGGTTAAAAGCCAAGCCGCTGTTTTGAACTAGCTGAAGCTGTGAGATATATGTATGGCTCAACCCTCAGTGCATTGCAGTAATCAAGCCGGGGTGAAATAAAAGCACGGATGACCTTCTCCAGATCAGTCCTGGAACGAAAGGGCCTGATCATTAAGATGTTCCTTCACTGATAAAAACATGACTGAAGAGCGTCCGTTCTGGGATCTTCTATCTTTATCATGAACCATTTTTCAGAAAAGTCCCTGAACTCTCTCCCTCTAAACTCTTAGAGAGCTCCTCGCTTTGCTTTTCTGCACCACAACAGTATTATTTCATTTCAAGGCTCTGAGTCATTGGTTGTTGGAGGCAGATGGAGTTTGGTTTCTTGGGTAACGGGTTTTATTGACTCTATGAAACACCTGTTGCTTATCAAAGGACTTCTGGAATTTAAAAACACCAGCGAACTGGAGAGCAGAGTGTGAGGACGTTGTTGGTGTTTGGGCTTTTGTGTGAGAAGAACTTTTTATATTTTGACTCGATACAACAGTAAAGTACAGGTGGAACTAATAAGACTTGTGTTGGTGATTCAGAGCCCTGGGGCTGGCTGCCATGAATAGAGCGCAGCCGCAATTAGTGTTATTAATAACATCTGTATTTTTCTGCTCAGACTTGTAATGAATTACACAAAGACAACTCAACACATTTCCACAAAATTTGGTGGATGGATGTAGTTTGGGTCAGGAAATAACTACATGTGGATGTGGATCCGGATCAAGGGACAGATCCAGGATATTTTTTTTTTTTTTACTTTCTTTAATAATAAGAGATAGGATGTCTTTCAACATTTTATAACTATTTTCCCTTGGAATAATTCATGGATCTTGATTTTTTTATTACGACATATTTAGGGGACTGATATCTATGACTGTGAGCAATCTCATTACAGGCCTATGCATTCAACTGAGTGCCATCCCAGTTTTGTGTCCATTTAAAAGCAGATTTGTACATTTGAATATTACCAGATTTGTACCATTTAAAAATTTCAGAAACACACTGAATGTATGAACAGCTGTGTGATCACATGAGTTTACACTAGGAGGCTCCAAAGTATTTCCTCCCAGTACACACATTGCCCTTTCTGCTAATACTTCACCTCACTGCAATAATTTGCTACGTGGCCAATGCAGTAATGCCTAAAGATGTGACCTGGACTGCTCAGTGTGTGAGGATAACTGCCAGAGACTTATGCTACCTGACCAGTTGGTCTTTGGCCCTTTATTTTTAGTGAAATTGTTTATTTCATAAAATTCAAAAAATTTGTATTTCAGCTTTAAAAGTCCAGCATGTAAGATTTAAGTGAAAGGGATCTATTGGCAGAAATCTTATGTAGAATAATCCTCATGATGTTTTCACTAGTTTGTTTACATTGTATGAATTCTTTACCCCAGAAAAGGTCCTTTATATTCACACCTTTTGAGTTTTTAAGACGATTAAAGTCTACCACAGGTTCTTTTTCATGTTTGGAAGGAGAGGGTAAGGTGAGGGGTGTTCAGCTGCAACATGCAATTTCAACACTAGTCACTAAATTCTACAACACTGTATCTTTAAATGTTGTTAATTTACAAGTAGAAAAATACTTTTTACAATTACCTACAACCCAGACTGACAGGAGGCTTGTTTTCTCCAAAATGCAAAAAGATTTAATTCATATTGATATAAAAACATATCAGTAGATTACATGACATTTTTGACACTTTTGCAAACAAATTGACTTAAATGATTAACCGATTATAAAAACATTGACAGATTTAAAAGGCACTCCCCCAGTTTTATACAAAAGATTCAGTTTACTTGTCACCCTCAGCCAGTGACAGGAATGTTATGTCTTCTGTTCCCTGAAGGGGCTTTCTCATGTTAGAAGGAATAACCCTGATGATGTCATTTCAGTTATCTCAGCTTAAGTGGGCTTTAAAGTTCTTCTGAAGACTTGTATTGAGACATAAAAATAATCAGGTTTGAACGGTATATATTGTGTGTGATGTGTCATCAAAAAAGTTCAATTAACTTCAACCTATAAATTCTGAAAGGCACATCCACTCCATCTCATTCAATGAAAAAAATCCAGAAACTACAATTGTTGTTCATTTTAAAAGTTGAACTGTTTTGGACATAAGTTCACTGAAAAGTTTATTTTCATTAAATGTGTTCTGAAAGTTTAACTGATGCAGCAACTCTTTCTACATTTCTTTCACTCAAATAAGGAAGTTGCTCCTGGATTTTACTTTCACTAATCTAAGAAAGGTTTTTACTAAGATATATTTTTGACATACAAAAAACCCCCAAAAGTCCTTGGTGCTCATATCTGAAGCTGCCTACATTTTGATACTAAACTTAGTCTAACAGCGTTTTCATGTCAGTGGTTTTCTGTCTTGCTGTCCTCAGACACGTGGAAGCAAACAGCGACTCCAACGGCTGAACTCTCCTCTTTTGTTGAACAGTGACATTTAACCCTTGGCTGTGGGCTCACAGGAAATGATGTTTGTAAAATGCAGCTACAAAACAGAAATTTTGAATAGAAAGTGATATTAGATCCTTTTTATTTCTTCCTTGTCTAGACATGTGTAGTGATCCACACAACATTGGTCTGTTCAAATTAGATTCTCTGCTTCAACAGATTCTGGATTTTCCAGTTTCACTATAGTTCTCAATGAAACACAAAATAGTCATAGTTCTGAAGTCAGGAGTTCCTCTAATTTGCTGTTGCCTGACTAATGGCTTAATTGACTTAATGTTCCAGGGAGAATATGGCAACCTTTACTCAAGGGCTGTACCAGTTTGAGGTACTTATACTTTATTTAGTATTTTCTTTTAATGCTTCTTTATTCTTTTACTTCATTCCGGAGGGAAATATTGTATGTTTTATTAATTACTTTACGCATTAAGAGTTTCCAATACGGAAGATATGAAAGCTTGAAAAACAAGATGATTTGTTTTGAATTGAAGGGCTGTACCAATATGTAGAGCTTATCTTATTAGCTGACTTATTGATGGCTAACTATTAATTTTTCAAGTAAAAAAGGTGTTTTCAGCTCCTCACATTTGAGAATATGCTGCATTGTTTTAATGATTCCAATTATAAAGCTAGTGGTTGAAGAACTTGGACAGAATTAATTAACATTAATTGCATTTCTAACTATTTTCAAAAACAATCAACAGATCAGTAATAAAAATGATTAGTTGCAGCCTTATTTAAAATATTTAAAAATCAGATCCACCTCAATCATCTGTAACATTAAAATTATGCAATAATGTATCAGGAATAATCTGATGTTCTATTTAATGTTCAACCATTAAATTGGACATTTCCTCCATTTGGTGCTTTTACCTTTGAAATGTCAAGTTGACATCCTGATTGTATCTTCATACTTTTACCCCACAAACATTTTGCAGTACTTTAACTACTTGTAACAGCGTGTTTTGTCATGTATTAGTATCAAGTATGTCCAAAGGGTGTGGTAGCATCTCCACCCTTGATGAAGGCCTTTATTATGAGGCCTGTATTCTCTGATTCTCTACTATCAAGCTTTTCAAACTGGATCATGAATGGATGATTGTCAGGCCTTGCTTTGAAAAACGCTGTTTACGGTTCACATGACCACAGTGGTCCCCGCCGTCACATGGGCTGCTCCGCGGGGGGAAGGGGCAGCGTCATCCGGGGAGACTGTGGCATTTCCTGTCGGCGTCCAATCGCGGCTGGAGTCGGCGGGTTTGTGTATTTTCCAAACTCGACCCATCCAACGGCCCCGGGTCAGGGAGGCTCCTCCTGCTCCTCCTCGGCGGGGGGAGGGAAGGAAGTCGACCCGCGGCAGGGAAGGGCGGGGGCCCGAGTACATCCTGGTTCTCACAGAGTAGTTCTCACAGTGGAAACGTGGCCGATAGTTTGAGTGAGAGGAGAAAAAAACCTGAACAACTTCGACCATTTAGACCACATAGATTTTTGTCATCGCTTTTATTTCATCGCTTTTTCAGATCAGCTGTTTGAAGTTAGCCAACGTTGCTATCACCCCCCCACTCTTCCAGGCTTCCGTCCACTCGGTGTTTTCCAACAACTCTTCGCTAAAAGTACTTTTTATTCGCTCCCGTCGTCGACTCTCGTGTGAAGCCGGTAGTCAGCATGTCAAACGCGGCCAGCAGCTCGGACAAGACCCCCTCCTTCGAGATGACCTGGGGCAGCTCCGCCAGCAGCGGCTACTGCAGCGAGGAGGAGCCCGACCCCGAGTTCGAGCAGTTCTTCACCGCCCGGACATCCTTCTTCCCCAAAACCAAGAAGCCCGACTTAATTGTTAAGAAGGTGAGGAGAAAGTTATAATAATGTTAAAAAACAAATTGGCTTTAATTAAAGTTCTAGGTTCATGTGAAGGGGAAGTGAGAGCAGAGATGTGGTGGGTGATGGGTGGCTCATGAAGCAACACCCTGGATACTTCTGCTTTCTTTCTTTCTGTCACTTGATATGAACTTATCCAGACTGTTCTGGTGTCGTGGGTCAAAGTTGATGCTCCTGCAGCAGCACCCCTGGTTTTGAAGATGCTGGTGCATTTGTTGTGTAGTGTGTGTTTTGCTCAAGGGCACATCAGCACAGATGCCAGCCAAGTGAGGGGTGGAGTTCTGGTTCTTATCGTTTAGACGTGGGTGATCCAGAGCTAGGCGATTTGGTCCCAAAGTGTCAGGGAAAGAAAAATGTGTATCAGTCGATATCGATGATTATTATGTTAAATTCCCTGCACCTGATGCAGAGAAGGACACACACCTGCTAAACTGCAAATTTGAGGTAGAACATCCAAGCCAATCATGTACAATACCTCCTCACCATGTCCGCACAGTGCTTTAGTAATAAATGTGTAATCGATAAATGTAAACTTAGTTGTATTGCGATAATTGTTATCCATTTATGCCCAGCCCCAGAGTGACATTTATAAAACTCATATAAGTCCCAAGAAAACATAGCAAACACTGTTTTTGCATCAGTCCATCGTTTCTTTTCTTCTTTTCTTATTGTAATGAGCACAGAGACCCACATCTGACCTCATGCTCAGAACAACCCAAATGTCATGTTTTGTGACGCACCCTGTCTTCTCAAGTTTCCAGCCTGACACCCACTGTTAACTCACTCCCTCGTCTCTCAGGTTTTTCTGGCTTAATTTCTCAATCACACTTGAGTCATGGAATGTTTTGTATTTGTTATTTTTTTGGTTCCTCTTCGTCACCCACCACCCACTCAGCTATCATCTTCCTTTTTTTTTACTGCGAAACAAGCGCTGCTTCCTTAAAAACTCGAACATTCATATTCTGTCTCTGTGAAGGAGCCATTTTTCTTTTTTTTTCTTGTTGATGTGTCCTACCCAATTGTTGACACTTTATATTCAGACACTCCTTTTGCTGGCATGTAGAGACACTATTACCATATTGGAAATCCTGACTTGGCCCTTATATTGATTTATTGACTTGTTAACAGTAGCACATTAACTCCACAGTCGTTTTGCTGCGGTTGCTACTATTGATCTTGGTTTGACATCAATTTATAACTTACTCAGCCTTTTTCGATGCATAAAACTTTTTTATTTGACATCTGGAGTCCAACACTTCATCTCATTGTCAAATACGCCAGGGAAATAGATGTGTGACTTGTTTTTACCATATATTTATTCAAAAAACATGACCGAGAAAGGTAATAAGTGTCTGTGCCAATGAAAGCAGCATTCAGACAGTTAAATCCTTGATGTTTGGGGTTTACTCTCCCAGAAACCCCCTGCTCCTGGAGTGCAGTGTGGAAAATACATTTGTGCAGTCTCTGAGTTAATATACAATGTTGGGTAGACACAGGAAAAGCCCTAATTGAGTTAACGGTCATGCAGATGCTGGAGGCCAAATGTACATGACTGAAACATGACTGGGAGTGTGCGGTTGATGAGGCAGCTGACTGCACAGGATGTGCCTGTAAAACAAGGGAGGGCTTTGTCTCTCCCACTCGTGAGAGCCAGAGTGGGGAGGCTATTTATATATGAATACCAAGTAGAGGAATGCAATGCAGAACTGTTGGTCCCAGTCATTTCAAACAGCTGCAAGTCCAGTCTCTCTCCCACCAACCACACACACACACTCACTCATTTTCTCCCT
The DNA here is from genome assembly GCF_024713975.1 of Paralichthys olivaceus. Taxonomy (NCBI): domain Eukaryota; kingdom Metazoa; phylum Chordata; class Actinopteri; order Pleuronectiformes; family Paralichthyidae; genus Paralichthys; species Paralichthys olivaceus. Next base: position 11,664,661 of record NC_091094.1, read on the forward strand.
TGCCTCCCTCGCCTCCCTCCTACACTGGGGGATCAGATTAGGCGAACAGGATTGGTCAGGGCTGACATCATCGTTTTCGTCTTTGCTTCGTTGTCAGGAAGTGGAGTCTGATGCAACTGGTGCTGAGCGTTAGAATTGATTTAACTTCAATCAACAGGATGTCCAGTAACAACATATTTGCTTAAGTGTGAGCGTTTATAATCCTCTTTTTTTTATGCAGTGAGATTACACTTTGATCTTGCTCAGAAATTGAAAACTGGAAATTGTGTTCTGTCCCTCGTGACCCAGGGTACACACTATAAAACTACACACACTCACTTCCTGATGTGCATATTGATACACAAAAGGTTTTTAAAACAACAACAGCAGCATGTTGATATAAGACTTTTTTTCCCATATTAAAGCCCTGTGAACTGCACTCCCTCTGGGGAGTCATGTCTTAAACGTCTTTAATTTTTGCAGAAGTTGACTTTTTTAAGAAGCCAATGTTACAACATATGTTCCTGTATGAAGTGTCCATATTGCGTGTGATATTCTGCAATCCCTAAAATAGTTCTTGTTGTGGTTTGGATGTAAGCGTTGACACCTAGTGGTTTAACATTGTTACTTCCTCTGTCCACTGCAGGATGAACAAACTGAATGTGGAAAGCAGGAGTTGACAACTGCAGTTATTCAGCAGAAGGTGAAGGAGTACAACGCTCAGATCAACAGCAACCTCTTCATGAACATGGTGAGAATTGATGAATAACACTGCGTCCATGTATATTGTTGTAAATGTGGTTTTCTATTCAGTGATATATGATTTGTTTTCTCAACAGAACAAGGATGGTTCCTACACTGGCTTTATTAAAGTACAGTTCAAGCTGGCTCGACCTGTGTCCGTTCCGCATCCTAAGAAGGGAGGTCACGATGCTGGAGGCAGGAAGGCCAGTGGAGTGAAGCGTCGCACCTCTTTCTACCTGCCAAAGGATGCGTCCAAGCACCTGCACATAAGCTCTCGCACTTCTGCTCGTGAGGTCATTGAAGCCTTACTGAAAAAGTTCACTGTGGTGGACAATCCTGGCAAGTTTGCTCTGTTTGAGCGCAGCGAGCGCCATGACCAAGGTTTTACATATTTTTTGATTACTTTTAAGTTCAATCCCTGTCATGTTACATCATTTTATTTTATTTTATATATTTGTTGCTGTAAATTTGATTATCCATTTTTTCCCCCTTTGTGTAGTTTATGTTCGCAAGCTATCTGATAACGAGCGCCCCCTTCGCCTGCGACTCTCTTCTGGACCTAATGAGAAAGTCCTCAGTTTCGTGCTCAAAGAAAATGAAACTGGGGAAGTCAATGTGAGTGCAACAAGATCACGACGATAAGGAATCCAAACCATACAGTGAATCCCACAAACATGGTTACTTTATGTACTTAACAGGCACTAATGCAGTTTCTCTTTCTTCCTCATTTGCAGTGGCATGCCTTCTCCATGCCCGAGTTAAAGAACTTCCTGCGCATTCTGCAGCGTGAAGAAGAGGAACACGTCAAGCAGATAGTGCAGCGATACGCCCTGGCCCGCACTAAGATGCAGGAGACTCTGGCCGGCTCCACCCCCGGTTGAGACGATTCTTCGCCCGGGATAAAACGTGCACTTCTTGGCTGGACAATCTCTTGAAGATGACCAGTCATCATTGCATCCAAAGATCCCAGAGAAAACAACTCAAAACACCTCTTAGGTGAACGAGAGAGTGAGACAGGGCGCAAGACAATGAGAGAGAGCTGGCGCGAATGTGCGTGTGAGATGATGCGAGAGATGAGAAGTGCCTTACACCTGGAGAGTCTGATGTGCCTGAGAGAATGAGTGGAGAGAAATGAAGACTGGCAGATGAGACGGCGGTCGTGCCCCTGTTTGGGCACCAACTAATTATCCTGTACCTTAGCTGTGTCACTTTACCTTTAAAGAAATGTTAGCGATGGTTTTATCATCATGGAATATTAAAGACAATCTCTTTGTCAGATTTATATTAGAATTAAGTGCAGCAACTGTGTTATATTGATATATCCTGTTATTTTTCCAGAACACAAGATTATAAGATGGCAAACTAGAATGGCAATCAGCAGGGTGCATACCTTCGCCAAGGCCCAACAGTTGACCTTCAATTCAATGAAGCTGCTCCAAATTGCTCACACTCAGATATCAGTTCCCTAAATGTGTCAGATTGTTTTCATCAAGATCTGTGAATTATTTCCTGGGAAATTGGGGAAAATGACCAAAAAATGCCAAGTTAAAGAAAAGGGATTTAAACAATTCCCAGATTTGTTCAGATCCACACCAAAAATAGAATGAGTTGTCCTGCTGACAATCAAATCAACCAACCAACCAACATAACCTCCTTGGCGAAGGTAACAAGCAGTTTCTGCCCTTAACACATTCAATCTGGTCTTGAACAACCCACCATGAAAAACACATTTCTTAATACTGACAATTCCCCATCAGCTATTCTTTTAAAAGGTTTGACATATTTGCTGCTGAAAGGTATTTGGATTTTTATTAGTCCCAGTCTCAAAAGAATGCCATGTCCTCTCCACACCCTTAATGGGTGCAACACCTTTTTTATTTTTCTAGTGGAAGTACTAGTTACGTGTGTATGACATATGTATGAACAAATGTATGCAGTTATGAACGTCTGGGAGATCAATGTCACTCAGTTTGACTGGAATCGTGAATGAACATGTTTCACTGAAAGCTGTTTTTTCATTCCTTATATCAATGTTTTTTCTGTCCTTCAATCAAATGTTTGTCTTCTGTTTATTCAGCTTCACCTTCTTTGTATTCATCTTTGCACAAATCTACATATTGTAGCTTGAACATATGTGACGAATGTGCACTGCGTTGAGTAAAGAATTTACCACTCCTCACAAGTTTGTGCATTTTCTTTCTCGGCCATTACACAGAAAATGATAATCAAAATATCTTAATGAGCCATAAGTAAAGTATTTCCTTATTTAACACAACATCCCACATATCTGTATTGTGTTGAAAGGTTGAGACGTAGAGTTGAGTTCATATTTACGATGTTTTCATTGACTCTAACTTGTAAGTTGAGCAGATGAACAGTGTTGAGCTTTAGCCGGTGTCAGATCAGCTGATCGCCTCGTCGCAGCGATCAAAACAAGCTAACGCTAGCTTCACGTAGCTGGTGGCGATAAAGTCATGACAGGAGATGACGGTGTGACACGGTAGGACATTAACCACGAGTCTGCTGTTCAAATACACTGTGTTCTGTGGTCGTGTCGGACATTAATAATAATAAGAATAAACCCGTGTTTGTTTCGGAGGCAGCTCAGGCTTGTGCGTCGCTGGTGGAAGCTAACGGGCTAACTCACCTAAACGTGCAGGTACCATGATGGAGTTATTATTAGCCACAGTGAGCTAACACGAATCGCTCGTTTTGTTTAAAATATAAACACAATGTGTGGGAGAGCTACAACAACGTATGTGTTCGTAGGTCGAAGTATATAAACGTATTTAAAGTTATGAATTGGGTGGCTTGCGTTTGGAGTCGGTGGAATGGTGCTGCGGTTAGCTAGCTAGCCTCCTGTAGAGCTAGCATAACGAAGCAAGCCTGAGAAACGAGCGAAAAACCATGTTGACAGCAGGTTAGACTCAGTTTTACCGGGTTAACGTGATATTTATCACCACTTACATTGACAGTGGAGTTACCTGTGCATTAAACATAACGCAGTTGTTGCTATTCATCAAAAATGCCTTTGATCCAAGCAGTAAGGAGTCAATAAAATGGTGCTTCACAGCGGACAGAAGGATGTTGTCCTACAACCAAACACCATCATGTTTACATCAGGTCTGATTTTGAGCATGTGTCCTTTCTTTTTCCACTTTTTCAGATCCTGGCTTCAGTGAGGGACTGAGATCGTCTGGCCATCATCCAGATTGAACAACTTCTAAGTGGAGACTAGCAATGCCTTATCTCTGAGAATGGGAGGAAGTGGATCCAAAGCCAAAGGTGCCTGGCCTTTCTCAGGCAGTGGAGCTGGAGGCGACTCAGCCGGCGATGGGAACGAGCAGACTCTGGCCCGTCTCAAAGGTTCCAGAAATGCAACACCCTTTGTTTTTACCAGGAGGAGGTAAATAACAAATCACTGAAGAATGATTCACCCTGAATCACAGTATTTATTTCGTGTTTATGTGTTGTTTTGTGTAGCCATGCAGGTAGTCTTAATTTTTTATCCGTCTCAGAGATTTCTCACTCACAGATACAGCAGAGGGGAACATCTCTATAATAAAGGCATTGCATGTCAGTCCAGTCTTAGTTCAGAAGGCCTGGACTTTGTCGTTGGTCCACCTGTTGTATACCTTCTTCTGGAGAGCTATGTTGATGTGCTGAAATACTACAAAATACATTGTATAGAGGTTTGTAAACATAAAACTGGATCATGCAACCAATCAGGCATGTTCACCACTGCAAGCCTCACCCCAAAAGCTGTGGTATTTTCAGAGTACAAACCCTAGAGCAGGACTTTTCCCTGTGGTCAAAACACACAGACTTTCCGAAAAGGTTCCAAGGTCCTGGGGGGAGTTTTTGATGTCAATTCAAATGAGAGGAGTGAGAGAGTTACATGCAACAAAGGTCCCCAAGCTGTCAAAAAGCATGGAGCTATGTTGTCAGCACACTAGAGGCCACCATGGTTTCCCAAAGAAAATACCATTTGTGATGCTCAGCAGCTCTTGTTTGTTTCTAGAGATAATGTCCCAGTTCCTCAGGAAAATCCAGACACTTTCTTTGCTATCAGCAGTTTTCTTTGGAAAGTCAATGTAAGCAGTCTGAAAAAAATGGGGTGGACAAGTCAATATTTGTTTTGGACAGCTGAAGTCATTCTCATTATTTATACTCATTGGGACATATTAAAACATAGATGGCCGATCACACACATGTTAATAACACGCACTCAATATCAAAATGTTGAATTTGAGAATTGCTGACATGTGAGGTGCATGACGTCGTGGTGGACATCTCAGAACCTCTGCACTGTAAACTAATCTGCCTCGAGATTACTTGAAGCAAAGTTTGTTTTGCTTTTAAAGATTGAATTCTGCTCTCGTTCTGCTTGCAGTTCTTTATACTACGATGAGGACGGTGACCTCGCCCACGAATTCTACGAAGAGACAGTGGTGACAAAAAACGGCAGAAAGAAGTCCAAGTTGAAGCGGATCCAGAAAAATCTGATTCCACAGGTTTGTTTGGGTCAAAAAGATACAGAAGAGTATAAGGGCCAAGCAAGAGTCAAGTAATGAGAAGCGGTGGATAGTTTGTAGTTAAACTTTTAACACTATATCAAACTACAAACGTTATTTTGTGTTCACGCAGTGTCACAATAATCAGCTAAATTAGTTTCCAACTGCCTCGAATCAGAAAGACAACTTGGAAAGTCCGTGTTGCCGAATAGCTGACGTCATCTCCATCTCCATAACCAATTAATATAATAGTTACAGTCAGCTTTAAATAGTCGCTTCCCTTAGAATGTCTTAACAGAATCCATGTTTACACACTGACTTCAAAGCACATGAAACCATTGAAACAATGACTTCGCAGCTCAGGAAACTGGACCTTCTGAGGAGCATGTGAATGCACTAATAGCTCATATGACTTCTTCTAGTAACAAAGATATTTGTCTTTTAGCACTTTTAACAGTCTTTGAATCTATTGTGCAAAAAGCTGTTCAGAAGGAGAAACCACACAAGTTTGGAAAGATGGCACAACTGGCAGCCTGCATAGCTTTTCTCGGATTTACTTTGACTTTTTCTCAATATTTCGAAATGTATTCTTGGTATTTTGACTCAGTTCATGAAATCCAAAAGAATATTCATCCTTATTGTTTTATATCTGGCCCAAATTCCATAAAGGAGGACAGGGTGTGTTTTGTTAGAATCATCATTTATGCTGAATCTCAATATTGTTTGTCTTCTCTTTTTAGGGAATTGTGAAGCTCGACCACCCGTGTATTCATGTAGATTTCCCCATCATCCTCTGTGAGGTGTGAAGCATTGCACAGGACCAATCTGCCATGTGGTGCAGCCGCTGGTACTCATCTCGGAGCAAAGTGTTGTTCCAGTGACGGTCGAGACTGGAACCAGTGTCACGTTAAGTTGATATCATGAATGAAATGTTATACATTTGAATTCAGCGATGGTCAGAGTGCCCTGCTCACTAAAAATCCATATTTTGATATTCACAACAGTAGTGACGGTACAGGTTGTGTTTCCACTACCCAGCTGATATGTAAGCAGTCTTAGAGAATGGAAAAAACAGAGTTGTGATTCTCTTGTGTGAGTTTTTTTGCAGGGAAAAATATCCTCGATGTGAAAAGGCTTTAACAGTTTATGCCTTCTGTGAGACGTAGAGTGTTAGACTCTGTATGTGTCTTCGTATGTGTACATGTGTGCACTTAGGTTTGTTTGTGTGAACGTGTGTCAGGCGGATGTGAGAGATTACACGGTAGGAAAATGAAGGATTGTGAAATTTCTTGTACATATGGACATGTTCTGCATTGTCATGTCTGAGTGTGTCTCAGTTACTGGAGCTCAGACCTGCACTAGTGAACATATGGTACTGTAAATAATTTCAGATTTCTTAGTTGGAAATACTTGAATAAATGGTTTACTGAGCTGAAGAACTGGAGTCACGATATCTTTTTTTCTCAGAGGAGCTCATGGTGTCTTATCTTATCTTAGCAGTGGGTAATGGCTGAAGCAGTATCTACACACTGTGCTCGACATCTGACTTTTGATCCCATACTTCTTTATTTGATGAGACGCTCAACATTAAAGGATTAGTACAACATTTGAAAACTAAACATTTGTTTTCTTGTCAAGATTTTGATAAAAGATAGATTTCTCCCTCCTGTCTTTGGTTTTTAGACAGATTAAACAAACTAGACATAAGTTAGTTAATGAGTTGGGTATTGATCTTCTCTAATCTGAAAATAATAATAATTGAAGTTCACAAAATAATCAAATAAAAGTTTATTTACCAGCTAATCTCAGTTTAAAAATGTTTAAGTTCTTGTACACATGGTGCAATAACTCTAGGTCTCTAGGTCCATCAATGGAGCGTTGACTTTAAAACATGCAGCCAGCCTTTACTGTACTTGCAAAACAGCTGACGTGTCTTATTTTTAGCTTTCCTGAATTGCCTTCTTGAGTTTCGCACTTCAGAGCTCGCCTGTAAGTCTGCTGTGTTCAAGTAAAACCAGATTTGTCTCGTGATTCACGATCAGGGAATAATTAGGTTAATCTTCAGACTTTTATTAGCTCTGCCAAGGAGGTTCTGTTTTTAATATACATTTGTTTGTTTGTAAGCAGGGTCATGCAAAACACACTGAACTGATTTCCATGAAATTTTGTGAATGGATGGAAAAAACTTATCAAACTCTGGTGCAGATCTGGATCAGGGGGTGGATCCAGGAATATTTTTTCACTTTCAGTAACATTGTGAGATAGATATGAGATGTGTTTTTCAACATTTCCTTTTTTGACAATGTATTTCAGGATCTTGATGAGAAATAATCAACCACAAATGAACAATCAGGATCCAGTGAATTTAAATGTGGTTTCATAAAGAGACTTTGGGGCTACTGCAGAGTTAGGCTGTTTTGAAATACAACTTATTTTTACTTTTAAAAAAACCTCACACATAAGGTATTTAACCTCTGGAGGGCAGCAGAAACCCATACCTGTACTAACTTTAATAATTTGAGTGATTTTGTGAGGTGATTATGGTGTGTAACATCTTTCTGATTTACCCTTAATGATAATCCTGAACAATTACTTTACAAAAGATATAAGACACAATAAAACATGATGTTTGATGTGAAAACTCAAAAGATTCAATGGTAACCAGTGTTTCCAGCTGGCACAGTATCAAACTTTAATGACAGCGTAAACATATTTCAGTGTGTACAGATCTGCACAATAAATGGGTAGGGCTTCCTCTGCAGGCATTCTCTGGTGTCTCTAATTGTGTGGAATGCGGCTGGGTGTGTTTTGGGCCAGAGGTCAGTCACTTTGATGTATTTCCTCCCCACTGCTCTCTGATGTTCCGCTGCTGAGTCCAGCCTGCATTAAAAGGATCTTCTCTTTCTTGCACAAACGTGTATGAACTTCATGAATATGCCACTGCTTAACTGTTTTCATCTCTAATCTGTACTGTGTGTATACATAGTTGAGCTGTCCATGTGGCTGTGGTCAGGAGAGATAGTCATTATAAATGATCAGCAGCCTCGAAAAAGAACTAAAACATGCTTTGAATTATAAACAGTCAAAGGGTCATTTAACGAACTGTAGCGGTTTTAGAGTAAGTGCTCATTTTAGCCCATTCACACTGAGTTTAGTCGAATTCTGTCACTTTTGACTGTTTGCTCACATGTACCCCACAGAGAACTGAATGAAAAAATGTGTTTTCTAGGATATTTGATGGTGATGTCCGGTGTTAATCAATACATAAATGCACATGAATGTCTGATTAGCTTAAATAAGAAGTAGTAAAATGTATAAACCAGTCACTTGAGGGGCCTCAAGTAGCATTTAAACCCTTCTCACATTTCAATCATTAACTTTAAACGTTATCATTTCAATGAAATCCTCTTCATCACTGTTTTCCAGTTTACACAATAACATATGTGTTGCAATCCTCTTAAGTTTTTGCTGGGCACATTCAAAGTGGAAGGCTGTGATTGCAGTTTCCCTGCCATTGTTTTTGCTTCCTGACAGTCCCTGACTCGTGCTGATGTAATGCTCAGGAGCCAGAGGTTAGAGGAAAGCCAAGAGCAGGCTTCATTCACATGGGTCGTTTCACGCTCCACACTCTCCTCAAACAAACAGCCCAGACCTTACGAGGGGACAGAAAGAGAAAGAGACTGATGTGAGTCAGCAAAAGCTCCGAGAACAAATGGCGGAATGGACTTTGACACAGGAAGTCATCTCACTTCCACCTCATCACGATAACGATCATGTGCTCGGACATCCCCCAGCTCACCAGTATCTACAAAACGAAAGTCTAATTTTCAGAGAAAGGCCGTTCTTGAAAAACCAAACCAAGGACTGAAGGTTAAACAACTGTTCACAATTGGATTCCCCTCCTCTTCCAAACTGCTCAGTCTGATCACAGGTTTTTTAGATTGGTTAATGATGTGTGAGTGTGTGTGTGGCCTCGACCCTCCCCTCTCATCACTGATGTTCCTCATGCCTCACCCTGGCTCAGTCTGCACTGTCCTATTTGCAGTACTTGGATACGTGACAGGATGTGGTACTTAGTTACTTCACCCAGCCATTGCCAGTGGCTGTCATCACACACCTCAGGCCGCAGTGACATCTGTGTTCCAGATGTCTTGTACCCACCGTCTGAAGTATGCTCAGAGCATTAGTGGAAAAAAACATTAAAATCACTTACTTAAGTGGCAACAGTACAAGTCATTGAAACTAATAGACCTGCATTCATCTTATGACTTAAATAGAAACAAGGATCAGTAAAATGTACTGGAAATATAATTTGACGATAGGGCAGATGGAAGATGCTGTAAACACAAGAAGGCAAAAGTTATCCAACAGGGTCCAAGTAAAAGTTCAGGAGAACTTTCCCAGCTTCTCTTCCCTTAAACTAAACATTGTTTTTGGAATTGAATTGTCCACCAGGAGTTTTTAGCAACAGGCTAAAGTTATTTTTTTAAATATTTTATCATGTTCCTATTATGGGCAGTGACATCAACACAACATCTGCCAAACTTGAGATGCAGTGTTTGTGGTTTTGACCTCAATCTTCCTGCTACCTTGAAGTAATACACTTGAAAGAACCATGTCCTCTGTGTATAATCACTATCTGATTAATATAATTATAATCTGATTATTCTATAACAATCTTTTCATTCATTTCAATTCACCTTTCAGTGAAATCTGATCTAATGACACCAGAGTCTGTGGTAACTTCTAATATATTTTTTCGTGCAGTGTTTAATATTTTACAAAATCACTTAGCATTTGAAACAGGTTTGCAGTTGCTTAAAGGTCCATGATGCATCATTGCATGTGTTCACAGTAAATTAGTCCTCACATGATTTATAGATATCATGTTATCTTTAACCTAACATCTGATTAAAATGTAGAAAGGTCACTGGAACTAAAGTGACCTCCACTGAATGCATCAATACTACTGATGTAATATCCAACCAATATTTTGATGCTATAGTATTTGTACACATGCAAAGTTTGATAGCAGGACTCCTATTTTTAATAGGGTACTTCAATCCTGTGGTATTGTTACTTTTACTCAAGTGGATGATTCTTCCCCAACAGCTGAAAAATACAAGTTTATATACTTAATCTAATATCTAATCCAGATTCAAGATTCAATACTTTATTGCCACAACTCTTTGTTTGAAATTCACCTCAGTGTCCCCACAAGACAAGACAACAATCACAGCATATCACACAACAAGAAAAGAAACAAAACACACACAACCCCTCTCCATAAAAGCATAACATACATCTGTAGATGTAAAAAACAGAATAAAGAATTGAAAAATTGGAATACATTAGAAAAACAGACAAAATAACTACATTCCAATGTCCTCTGTGAATTTTAGAGAAATCTGAAGACTTAGTATTAGATTTAAAACAAATGAAATCAACCAGAAGTTTATTATCATTATTGGCTCTGTGCGACCCAACAGACTATGATAAGAGTTTTTTCCCCCTTTCAGTTCTCAAAACTCAAACAAAACTATACTTAACAGTGGGATTTCCCATTGAAATGCATGAATAAGACATGCAAATGGCCCAGCAGCACAATAAAGGAGCTGTGCATGGGGGAACATGAAGTAAGAGGTAAAAATATGAATCAAAATAGATATTGTACATCCAATAGAACTAATACTATGTTGTTTTCAAAATGTGTAATTGATATACAATGTGGTGATGGTCTGTATGCTGCTGTATGTGCAGCAGTTCTTTGTTGCAGTGTATATTTGATGATGTGTAAATAGTTATTTATAAGCTAACATCTGATTGTAATGTAGAAGGCTGATCATTAGTGGTATGGTGTTATTCTGGAGCCATGTGGCTGCTGTGACCTCTCATGAATCCTGACTCTGCTCTGGACACTGGATGCCTCTGACTTCTCGGACTCGTCCAGTCCCCGGCTGTAACCGGGAGCAGGGGGGGGGGGCATCTTTTTAATTTCCCCACATAGAATGGAGCCAAGTGATTCCTGGAGTCACGCGAAGGTCGGAGGTGAAGCAGCACTTCGCTGCAGGACACCACACACTCTGACCGGGGTGTTGGTATGTCCGCTCCGGTTCGCCGCTCCCCCCCTGATCCCCCCGCGAGAATGGAACATCCTGAAAGTGGTTTGGCTCCGGCTCTGACAACATCGCAGGGGGTAAGTTCACTTTCCTCTCTGGCAGCAGGACGGAGCGGGGACCAGCAGACACGGAGTTACCACACATGTCTTTGTGAAATCCTCCTCGTTGTTTCCGTCTTCCTCCACAAATTATGCTCACATTGATTTTCTCCTACTTGTTGTGAGGCAGCTCAGAGAACGCGTCTGGGAGAAGCAGGCTCCTGTGTGTGTTTTCTCTGGGAATGGTTCCTCAGTCTGGAAGTGAAGGTAAGAGGGAGGCTGCTGTCACTCTACTGCTCTCTACTTTGACTTCACTCGACTTTACTCGTCTTTTTACTCATCCATTGCTTTCAAAGACAGTTTCTCTACAACTATAAGAGTTTCTCTGCAGCTGGAACAGAAAATGTCACGCGTTGAAGTTTGGCAAAGAGCACGAGAGGTCTGCACTAAATATAGGAGAACCTTTTGAGTATGTAAATAAAGAGTCAGATTTGTTTTTGTCATTATTTATCCAGGACGTGTTTGTAGCATTGATTAGATTGTACAGCAAATATTTGAAGGTAATTTCTACCTTTCTTTATTGGTTAGAAAATACCTGAAGTATATCTACTCAAGTACATGTACCTCCAAATTGTACTTGAGTACAAGTGCAACTCCCTGTGGAAATGTGAATGTAGTTATTCAGTTTACTTTTCTAATAAGTGACAGCATATTAGTTCTTATTTTTTAGAAGTGGTGGAAGATTTGCCTACATAAGAGTAAAAGTTACGAGAAGATAAGACAAGACGCTTCCTTGTAAGTTCCAAAATAGGGAAGTGTGTTGCAATTTAAACCTGCAATACCAACAAGGAATTATAAAAAGTATAAATAGAGTAGAATTAATATATAAAGTGTAAACAGGATGTATACAGTGATACAGTGACAACATGATTGCACCTTAGCCTTTAAATTACACGGTTTGGATTAGGTATTTGAACATTTAAAGGATGCTGAGTAGAAATACTTTATTTTCAATTAAAAGTACTGCATTCAAAACTTTTAGCACAAATATAACAACATTAAAATGATCACATTGATTAAATACACTGCGACAAATATGACTTAGGTTTCAAATGGAATACTGCACTTTCATTGCACTACATTTATTCAGGTAATTAAGGCAAAATATAATCAACTTGTTAATGATGATGTATTTTTATTATAGATTAAGTTTCCCATCAGTGACCAACTCTAATACGAAACTGATCTACACTGAATGTAATAAATATCTCCCCAATAATCTGATACAAATATTTTTGTACTTAAGTTTTGAATGAAGGATTTTTATTCGTAATAGAGTATTTCTACTTTGTGGTAATGTTATTTTACTTAGGAAGTCTTCAACCACTGCTGAATGTATATACTGTCACTTATTATAAAGACAAAAAAAAACAACTTATATTTGAGGGTCCTCTGAATTGTCAATTCAAATATTAAGACCTATATTATACATTCATAAATAGAAAGATGCTTTCAGTAAATTAGATGGAAGCTAATTTAAATTTGTTATAATTACATACTTGATCTGTCATACAGGCTGTTGATTGGAGGGTTTTTTCATTTAGTGCACAAAACTAAACTGTACACAAAAGTTGAAATGCTGACTTTATGAATGAATGTGCTGGGGGAGGCCACTTGTGATAACAATAAACTAAAAGTTCCAACATTTCACTCTCCTGTGTGACTTATAGAGCAGAGAGTGACGGTCCTTTCTGTCGATCCACATCTGAAGACATGTTGTACTGGACTTTGTGTGACTGGAAAATACGGCTGCTTATTGTTCTGCTGTGGGACTGCCTCTGTGCTCTGGAACTGAAACCCACGCAATGGCCACTGTATTCCAAAAAGCCTTTGCTCCTCGCCTGGAATGCCCCGACTGAGGACTGTGCCCCACGGCATGGCATTCGTTTCCAGTTGGACCAGTTCCAGATCGTGGCGTCACCCAATGAGGCTTTTGTCAGACAGAACCTCACCATCTTCTATAAGAACCGCTTGGGCTTGTTCCCCTACTTCAAGCCAGATGAAACGGCGGTGAACGGGGGGCTGCCACAGGCTGCCAGTCTCACGCAACACCTGCTGAAGATGCCAGATAGTGTGGATAAGTATATACGTGAGACAGGGGCCAAAGGTCTGGCCGTTATTGACTGGGAGGAGTGGCGCCCACTCTGGATACGGAACTGGGAAACCAAAGACGTTTACCGCAGGCATTCTCGTGAGATGGTGCGCCAGAAGAACCCAACATGGCCTCCGGAGCAGGTGACAAAAGTAGCCCAGCAGGAGTTTGAAATGTCTGCCAGGAAGTTCATGCTGGAGACGCTGAAAGAAGCTAAGAACCTGAGGCCCAACCAGCTGTGGGGGTTCTACCTGTTCCCCGACTGCTACAACCACGACTACAGACGCACTCTGGAGAACTACACAGGCCGCTGCCCTGATGTGGAGGTGGCCCGCAACGAGCAGCTGAAATGGCTGTGGACCGAGAGCACTGCCCTCTTCCCATCCATCTACATGGGCACTGTGCTGCGCTCGTCTTCCTCCGGACGCCAGTTCGTCAGGAACAGAGTGAGGGAGGGGATGCGTTTGGCATCATCAGGCGATGGGTTGGCGCGTCCTGTCTTTGTGTACACGCGCCCCACCTACGCCAACTCTCTGGAGCAGCTGACAGAGGTGACGCTCTAACTTTAGAATTTCTACCAGTCCTAAATTTGTTTTTTTCTTCCTTATCAGCTGTTCTTTCTTTCCTTCCCAGCATTCTCTTGAACTTTTAAATGAGTAATGTGATGGTCACGTATGATACTAAACATTTCTGATATGAACTTGTATTGTTTCAAGGATAACTCTCAATCACAGTGTGGCTCTAACCTTCAACACCCTGGCTCACCCCCCCTCTCTGATCAGTGCATATTGCATGGAGCTATAGCTCAGCTCTTCCTTATCGACAGCCACAGCCCTTTCCTGTCCCGGGAGCAGAGAGACACCCCAGCACCTCTCGTTTGTTTGCAGTGGGCAGGATGGGTGTTGGTCAAGTTGAAAATCTTGCTAAAACCCTATGCACTGTTAACCTATGAGTCAAAGAACATGTTGCACTTTACACAGTAGCAAATGACTCACTAACATTCTGACCCTTTTGCGGTGATACTCATTTATCTGTGTTTGACCTGTGCCTTTAGAAATGTAAAAGGGTTAAAATGCCGTGTCATCCTTCACAGACTGATCTCGTCTCCACCATCGGGGAGAGCGTGGCTCTGGGAGTGGCTGGAATCATCCTGTGGGGAGATGCAGGTTATACAAGCAGCAAGGTAAGCACCACCACACCAGTCATGAAACAAACTGAACACAAACGTCATCATCTGGAAAGTTCTTGCCCGATGCTCTTGTTCGTCATGTGTGCAGTCATTTGATAACTAAGTCACTCCTCAGGGCTCAGCTTCAAAGAAACTGCAATAGTCACATGAATGTCACATTTGAGCTGATTGTAATTTAACATCTTCAAATCAGCCTGTTTTTGTTGTGAAGGACCAAATTTATTTTACAGTGTTTTAAATTTACATCTTGAATTTGTGTCTCTTCTTTAGTCTTTATATTTCTGGGCCATTGTATGAAGATATGCAATATTTTAAACATAAGTAAATAAGAATAAAATTTTAATGTTTTATTGAACAGAAATGCACAAGATGGACAAACATTCATCAGAGATAAAAGTGTCATTTCAAACTAGTTTTATACTGATATGTTCTTTTAATCTTTTATTTTAATGTTAATGCACCAATTTCACAATACAACAATACAGGCTTTCTACTCTGTTCTACTCTAGAATGAAATCTTTGAATGTATTTTAGCCTCTATTTTTTTCCTGCTGTTCGAATCAACAGGTTTGTGGCTCATGTTGCATGTGTGACTCCATTAGTGATGTTAAGGATGAATGGAAAAAGTCAAACTTAGAGTTGAAGTTAATCATCATCACATTCTGTGCTTTCTTTAAACTTCCTGAACTTTATGCCTTTGAAAGAGGGTAACTGTGAATCTTGACCTAGCTGAGTGACGGAGTGATTTCTTCTTTTTCCTCTCCAGACCAGCTGTTCAGACCTTGAGGCATATCTCCGAGGCCCGCTAAGTCAATACCTCGTCAACGTCTCCACAGCAGCAGAGCTATGCAGCCAGACCTTGTGTGGTTCACACGGCCGCTGTCTGCGCAAAAACCCAGACAGTGATGTTTACTTGCACCTGAACCCCCTCACCCACAGCATCATCAGGCAGAACGGCAAACCGACAGTGACGGGTGAGCTTGGCGAAGCGGAGGTGACGAAGTTCCAAACTGAGTTTCGGTGCCAGTGCTTCAGCGGCTACCTGGGAGAGGGCTGCGATCAGACGGACCCTCTGCACCAGAGAGGAGGGGCGGCTCCAACCATGGCATCAGCACTGCAATGTGTGATCTTACTGATTATTTCTCTGCTCCTCTGTTAATGCACCGTAAACACAGTAGACGGCTGCATCGTGTGTGTTCAAATATCAGAGCATACACGATGACAGGTTTCTGAGAGGGAGGGGTGTCATTTTCTTTTCTTGAATTGCTGTAAAAAATAAGGATGACACAAAGTGAAACTTTTTATGAAACACTGTGGAAATTGCAAAAAGTTATATTTGTTTATAACTTGTAATCTTTTTTTAAACAATAGAGGGCTCGCTGGAAATGACCTTGTTTACATTTTGCTCTCGGTTTCCTCTTGGTCACTGTTTCCCAAAGTGTCAAATTCCATGTTTCTCATAGGGAGCACGTCTTCGGAGGAAATGTGGTGAATGAGTCGGCGTATGTCGGCCGCTGTGTGGTGAAAGTGGAATTGATGCACTTGAATCTGGTGATAGCACAATATGATTTGAAGTGCCTGATCTTTTTCAACATGACCTCTCTCATGACCTTTTCTAATGGAAGCAATTCAAGTGTTACTATTTATTTGAATGTATTTTTTAGGTGTTTTATATGATATTTTCTGATTCTTATGTCTAAAACATGACTACTAGTAGTTTTCTATTAAAACACTTCATGACTCCATTGATGCTAAAAAGCAGCTATTTGACTTCAGAAGCACAAACATTGTACAAACATTTAGAGACATTTTTCCGACGCTTTGTTATGTTCCACAGGTTTAATGACATTATCACCTCTGTCTTCATGCTGTTTTCTCAAATTTCAAATTCAATAAACTTCTTTGTTAAACTTATTGGGGAATTTCTCTTGTGAACAATAACCTTTAGGATTGAATTTCAGTATTACAGGTATAAAGTTTAACAGCTGGTTCTCAGATAAGTTTTATTGCTTGCAGTATTAACTAGAATGGCTCAACAGTCACCTTTTAATCCTACAAACTAACAGACGAATAAACAAAGACAGGAGGATGAAACCAGAGGAGATTGTTGGATCATTTGTGGATCATATTTTCAGGAAACAATAAAGTTTTGCAAGTTGTTTTCAGATGATACAGTTAGGATGTTGTTGCTTGTCACCAAGAACTGCACTCTGGTCCAACAGTGAAACCACATTTAAATCCACTAGATCAAGATTTTTATTTTTATCCGCACAGAATTGCACACACTCATAAATGTAACTCCCCTTCATTGATCAAGATTCTTGCAAATATATAAGTCTCAGTGTTAGAAAGAAGTGATAGAAAATGTCCAAGATCTGACTCTTTGTATGGATCCACGCCTAAAAATATAATGGCGTCTTTCCTCGCACATGCAACATCCGTCCACTGAGTTTTATGGAAATAGTTTTTTTGCATAATCCTGCTGAAAAACAAACAAACAAAGGGACAAATGTAACTTCCTTCTCGGAGGTTAGAATTAAGCTTGAGGGTGAAAACATGTCACATTTGGTTTCTGAGGGGAGCCAGAGCCCGCTCGTCTTCAGGGAGGGACACATCTTGTCGGCTGCTGCCTCACCCCCCCCCCCCCCCCCCCCCCCCCCCATGTAATTGTAGGGTGCTGTTAAGCCAAGAGTTATTTTTTACTGCTTCTAAGAGTTGAGCAGGCTTTCATTTAAATCTGGAGGTGGAAGAGTTCATTATGGCTTTTTTTTTTCTTTCCCTGACAGACATTCAGAGTTAAATCTCTCCCATGTGATCCTGGTGAACTGTTTATATTCACAGATATTCACATGTTGTATTGAACCCACAGGTTAACTGTGTGAGGGATAATACAGGAGTCATGCTTTAATGTCCCTGTGGCTTTAAATACAGATGCTCCATGGAAATGATTTGCATGTCTCCTCTGATTGGTTGTTGGGGGGAAAAAATCTGTGACAGCTTCTGGTTTTGTTCCCTTTTCCTGCATGTGATTCTGATCATGTGACTGCTGGTTGAGCACACGCACAGACACACACACACTGAAATCTCTGCTCTGTGTTTGAACAGGTAAGTTAGTGTTTTTTCATTTTGTCTTTAATACATTTAGCATTTATTTCATGACTTTATTCCAACTCTTAACATTTTAGATTTTATGGAACATCATGGATCAATAAACAAAGAAAAGACCACCTTAAGTCAGAAGCTGAAATTCTTGGCTCCTTTATGCAGCTTCTGGAAATGGAAAGAACTTTATTTGTTTGGATTTTGATTCTCGAGACTGAAGTTTCCTCTCAACCTCTCAAAGACAGCATTGTTTAAAGATGGTGTTGCAATAACTGCTCCCTTTTTTGTTTGAGCAGTTCTCTTCTTCTTTTCTTGGCAGGGATGAGTTCCCGTCATCTTCCGCTGCTGCTGCTCTGCAGTCTGCTCTGCCTTGTTTCAGGGCTGCGGCTGAAAGCATCCTCTTTCTCCCAGGTGCCTTTCCTGACTGTGTGGAACGCCCCCACTCTCAGCTGCCTCTCTCAGTATGGCGTGGACCTCGACCTGGGGACCTTCGACATCGTCCACAACCAAAACCAAACCTTCATGGGGGAAAACATCACCATCTTCTATGCTGAAAAGCTGGGTCTGTATCCCAGGTACTCCAGCCAAGGGGAGGCTTTGAATGGCGGGGTCCCACAGAACGCCAGTCTTGATGAACACCTCTGGGTGGCCTCTGAAGACATCCACACCTACATCCCAGACAGGGGGTTCCAGGGCCTGGCTGTGGTGGACTGGGAGAGCTGGAGACCTGTGTGGGAGAGAAACTGGGACAGTAAGCAGGTGTACTGGGAAGCGTCGAGAGAGCTGGTGAGGGCCATGCACCCGGACTGGAGCCCCGCGCAGGTGGAGGCTGTAGCCCGGGTGACGTTTGAGGAAGCAGGGAGGAATTTCATGGAGCAAACGCTGAAACTGGGGAGAGAGGAAAGACCTAACGGGTTATGGGGTTACTATGGTTTCCCAGACTGCTACAACTATTTGGGCAAAGAGATAAACTACACAGGGGAGTGTCCGGCTGTAGCGATGAAGAGGAACGACGAGCTGCTGTGGCTGTGGAACAGTTCCTCTGCTCTGTATCCTGACATCTACCTCAGCCTCGAAATGCGAGGCCTCAGCCAAGAAGTTCTCCTCTACACTCACCACCGCATCCTGGAGGCCGTGAGGGCGGGAGCTCAGGTGACTCCCTCAGCACCGCCTGTATACCCCTACAGCCGCATCGTCTATACCTACACGTTTGATTTCCTCTCGCAGGCAAGTTGCTATTGTTTGAACTCAATGCTCTTTAGGAATTCTTGTAATTTTTTCTATCCTCTGTTACTTTTCTTGTTTTATTCCTCCTGCAGGAGCACCTGGTCTACACCATTGGGGAGAGCGCTGCTTTAGGGTCTGCAGGGGTGGTCCTGTGGGGCGACCATGCCTTCTCCAAGTCTAAGGTACAATAAAGAGCTATGTTTCACTTTTCACAGATGCCACACTCACATTCATTGGTTTACTGTCTGGGTAATCTCACCTTGAAATCTCAAACCAAGTGCATATCGGAAAACTGACTTAATATCAGTGTGAAGGCATCAGACACAAACACCAGCACAGTTTTTTAAATGTTTGTGTTAAAGCGTGTATCACAACTCTTTTCCTCTTTGTCAGGTTTGATTTAAACAGTCAAATTAATGCCGCGTGGCTGAACACATCAACAACATAACAATATATCTAACACTGGTTAGAAGAAACTGTTTTTAGAATAATGGAAAGGCAAGTTCGAATTTAAAGTGTTTAAACATAAGAAAATATCTGATGGATGAGGTGAGCAGCAATGATGACTGAAGTGGAGAAATGAAGATAAAGATCACAGATTCTGCTGTTTTATTGTAAAAAAGGAGATTTTTAACATTCAGAAATGTTACGTTGAGATGTTCATTGTCATTATCTCTTGTAAATGTCTTTATTTTCCTACTCTGGGGATCAGTAAAGATGGTAACTGATTATAATGTCCAGGCTGAGTGGTGAAAATCTAATATATAGGTCATTCTGAATCATCAGCAGTCTTATTGTCAACTTATTTTGTAGTTTCCGTTATTTTTCATATTAACAGTTTCCATGGTGGAGATCTGGCACAAATGAATAAGTTCAACTTGTCTGCACAATGTTAAGCTCCTTATTTAAACTGTAAAATGATAACAAAGTTGTCATTAAAGTTGTGTAAAATATGTTCTGTTTCCTCCGTGTTGTCAGGCCACTTGTGACGCTATCAAATTCTACATCGATCAGACGCTGGGTCCTTACCTGGTGAATGTGACGTCAGCGGCCGCTCTGTGCAGCCAGACGCTGTGTTCGTCTCAAGGCCGGTGTCAGAGGAAGAACCTGACCTCCAGGGCCCACCTCCACCTGGACCCCGCTGTGTGGAAGGTGGTCTCTGAGAAGGGGCCAGACGGGAGGAATAACTACAAAGTTTTAGGACGGATGAGGGCCGACAAGTTCACATTCATGTATTCTGAGTTTCAGTGCAACTGTTTCCCAGGGTGGGTAGGTGGGAGCTGCTCCCAGCCGACTCAGGGATGACAGACTTTCCTGTGAGGAAATCGAGGTAATACAAGGACAGTATTGGTCTAATAAATGTAGCAAAGTGTGAAAATGTGTGAAAATGATCCACTGGGGGTTGTTTGGCCCACAGGTCATTTTCTGCTTGAGTGCATATGATCTCTTGTGAATGTAAATTTCCCCAATCTTTGAGCAATGTGTTTTCTTAATTAATGACTTCCCTTAGTTTAGGAAATAAAGCCCCTCTAAGTCTTCTCCACTCAAATATTGGGCTTATTGTTAATTTAATTGTATGTTTGATCTTCAGTGTACACAATCATGTGCTGAGTTTTATACAGGAAAACAGTTTTTAAATGTACCTGCTGAAAAGGGAAAGTTTTACAAGCTTAAATCTAATGGATGTAATTTAAAGATTTTGTAGCTAATTACCACATCTTGTGTGTGTGTGGAAAAAAATCCCAAATGATCAAAGCATTTATATATGTCTTCAAATGGGGCTGGATGACATCTTTAATGTTATCTTCACTGATATTGTGTTAGTTTTAAAATGATGGTCTAATGATACACTAATAAACGTTATGTTTGTTATAAGAAGGTTGGCTGTAGGAAGGTCTTTCATTTTGAATCTTTGTCATTTACATCAACTGTTTATTTCACTTTTTACTCGTTTTTTAAACACCAATTAATTTCCTATACTCGGTGGTAAAAAATTAGTAAAATTATGTTTTTTTTTCTGGATATTTAACAAGCTGGAAAAAATAAGTTTATTGACAAATTACAAACCAGTTTACATAGATCAGGGGATTATAAACCAAAAAACGAATCTTATAAAACAAACTCTGTTCTAAGAGGCCATTTTTAGTACATTTATCTGATAATACATTTGTATAATCAGTAAAATTCTGAATACAGGAGCTTTACTTGTGATCAAACATTTTTATGTTCTTTATTTTTGCTTTTACTAAAGTGAAGTGTCTGAGGCTTTACTTTAAAATGTTTGTTAGTATGTTTATGTCCAGCAGGTGGTGCTGTGGGACAGCTAACCTGAAGAAACAGAGTTTGAGTGTTTGTGTTTAAACTTCTGCAGATGAAAAAACATATTTGACTGAGATAACTTTACACTTGAACCTCTGCAGCAGCTGCAGAGTGGCATAACCCACAGTGACATAAACCTCAGTGACACAGAACCTGAGAGAGCACAGGGGGACGGTTGATTGATTTTTTAAGTGGAGTGTACAATGCAGTCTTATCTGACAGCATGCAGTCGATGATGGTCATTTCCACCCTTTGTCCCCGTGAGGTTTGGCGGGCTGGAAAAACGGACTTCCACAGGACCTCGCTGTTTCCTGTTTTCCGGCTTTATCATCATTGGTTGGATTGTGAAGAAACGAGGTGGAGACTGATGCTTTTTGTCAAAGCTGGGGAGAGATTTCTGCAGCCTGCGCTTTTTTAAAAGAATAATTTGGTTTTTGAGGTTGATTGTGTGTTTTTTGTAAACAAGACCAACCTAATTGACTAATTGGTTTTCAGAGACCAAGGACAGAATATAACACCATCCCTAAAACACAAAATATACCTGCAGTTACTGATAAAGGCAGAATAAAAACAAGACAGGCCTCTTATATTGACTGACATTCAACACTGTTTGTCATTATAATTGTTTTTCACCGTGGCAGCGTAAAAATCCACTCCCACTGTCCGAATAGAAACGAGGGATAATATTAACGCAGTGTTGTTTTTAATAAACTGAGGATTACTGAAGTTAATGTGTGGACAATCTTTAAAACTAGAATAACACTCAGCAGAGAGCATTCCTCCGCCAAGGCCCAGCAGTCCCCTGAAATTCAATCAGGCACATCCAAATTCCACACACTCATAGATATCCCTCAATATGCCTGATTTCTTTTCTTTACAATCCCTTAATTATAACCTGGGAAAACATTGAAGATGTCAACAACAACTAAAATCCTGGATCCGCCTTCTTATATGGATCCACACCAAAACTTGATGGGTTCTTTCCTGACCAATACTGCATCCTTCCAAGTTTAGTTGTAATCCATCCAGTAGTATATTGCGTAACCTTGCTCACATACACACAAGTAAACAAGAATACAATCCAACAAAGCAACTAAAATGACACCCACTAAGTCCAATAGTCCCTTGATAAACCATGTTGAAATCCACTAGATCCAGATTTTTACTTGGATCTTCACCAAATTTCACAGACTCATGGTATCAACCCTCTCAATATGCTTGTTTTTTCCCACCAAGAACCAATAATTATTATTTGAGAAAACACACGTTAAAGAAAATTCAAAAAAATCTTTATCCCTCCCCTGATCCAAATTCCCACCAAAATTTACAGTGTTCTTTCCTAACCCATACTGCCTCCTGCCTCCAAGTTTCTGTGTAACTTGTCCATAAATGTTCACAAACAAATGACTTGGCAGAAGGTAAAAATCAATATATTCAGAGTGCAGTGTTAAAGTTGAAATTTCTGTGTCTGCAAATTAATTCCATGAACCTTGAAAAGAAACTACATTTTGAAACCTCTGATGCGGTTTTATTTGGAGAATTTCACACATTAAGAGGAGGCTTTTTTAAATGATCCCCCAAATTGGAAAATTGTCTTTCATGAGCAGAAAGTCTTTCTGATCTGTTAACTCACTCCAAGTGGTCTCTTCTCATCCTCTCCTCCGCCCTCCGTCAGGTCTGGCAGGCACTCTGTTTCTCTATCTTCTCATCTCTGCATTTCTTCATTTTGGCGTCTCACTCTGTCACCCCTCCATGGTCACGTCTCGCCTCTCCCTGCTGCTCGGCCTGCAGATCGTCTCGCTCGCTCTCAGTTTAATAACTTGCTTCGTCACGCTCCGGGCCTGTGTCCTTCAGAGAAGTCAACTCTCTGATCAGGTTTCTTAAAGATCTGATGCACGTTGCAGGATTCATGTGCAGATTTGGCACCAACAGGTGGTTTGCATCGATCAGGTCTTTAAATGTAAGATACCCCCCTTACAAAGGTGACTTATAGGAATAGTACACCTACTTGCTCTCTTTTGTAGAGCTGGATATCATGACTGATACCAAGATGCTGGTTAGACTACCTTTAAGACTACTTCACTAAACTTGAAGACACTTTTAAACATCTGGATACACAGCTGGACAGCAATCTGCACTGGAAGCATGTAGACTTTCTGTGTGGGAAGTTAGCTCAAAGGCTGCACTTCCTACGCAGTAAGCAAAATGATATATAGAACGGCAGCTAAAATCCAAAATTGAGAACATGAAGGCGATGGGCAAAAAGAACCATCCTTCTCTTCAGGCCATCTACAGGGGTTCTGTGGTCAGACTGGGACACAGGATCCTTAATGACCCGTCACACATTCTGTTCTCTGAATTTGTTACCGAAGCCTCTAAGTATAAAACCAACCGCCTCAGGCTCTCATTCATCCCAACGTCTATCACGCTTCTCAACAAGGAAACATGTTCATTTGGCCATGAAGCTCTTTGTCTGGCACATTTTAGATACTGTTTTTTAGGTTTCAATGCCAGTTTTTGTATTTCATCTTTTATGCATCATACCCTTTTAGTGTTTTATCTCTTAAAGTGTTTTTAGGGCAGGTGCAATATTCAACTAATTTTTATCCCGTATTATTATTCTGGGTTTTCCACGATATGTCCTTGTGTACTGTTTTTTTTTTTTTTTTTTTTTTACACAATTAACTATTCTGCAGCTGCTGTAATAGCTGTTTAGCCAAAGAAAAAAATTCCATGGAGACAATAAAGTATATTTGATTTGATTTGATTGATTTGTTTTCATTTATTCTTTGTTGATCTTTTTGTTGAGTTTATGGACTTTCAGCCTTGTGGTTTTACTTGTGTTTGCTTTCTGTCTCAGTTGTTGGCACTTAACACCAGTTTATTACTTCCTGTTTTATTTTGTACTCTTCTGTGCTTCCTCTTTTCATAGAACTTCACTTCCTGTCTATGTGTCAGACGTTTCAGCCTTGGGGTTTTACTTGTATTTGTTTATGATTTTGTGTCTTAGTTGTTGGCGCTTTGAATTTATTACTTCCTGTTTTATTTTGTACTCCTCTGTGCTTCCTCTTTCAGAGAACTTCACTTCCTGTTTGTGTGGTGACACACGTTTGACAGCTCATCTTGTCTGTTTCTCTGTCAGTGTTTCTCCCAGACTTATTGACCCAGTTGTGTTTTTACTTTGGAGATTTGGATGCCGCTGCCCTCCTGACTGCTCGCTCTACGTAAGTCAAAGTAAAGACTGTTCACTGGATCTGGCCTCATCTGAATTTGGGTCCTCACCTTATTGTAGAAGTCACAATGATTTCCTGTTTTACCTGGCATCATATTTACCTTCTGTGTGTGTGTTACTTGTTTGGTTTTTCCCGCTTTAGTGATCGTCTGCCTCACACTACAGTGTTTCTCCTGTGTCTGTCCCTACACCTCCATTTTGAATTGTAGTCTCTGTTCCCTGATGTTTCCTTGTGCCAGCATTTCGTTAATTCTTCCATGTTGCTGAGATTTGCTAATATTTTGCTGTGAAGTGTGGATTTTGGTTTGACCTCGCCTGCCAACCTGTCAAACAGAGATTGTGAATGACCTAATCCATAACAATGGGTTAGGCACCAAACAACTCAAGGGAAATAGCAGTTAAACTCAGTGCTTCCTTAATGTTGGGGCAGGTTCGTTGCTATGATTACTATAAAAAACATTTTGTTAAAAGTTATTGAATGATCAGAGTTCAGCTTGAGGGAAAAACAATATTGACTCATGTCAGGAAACAGGAAATGAGCAGCCATCCTTCATATGAAAAATGATTTCTTCAGTTTATTCTTCTATTTTATTTGTAAAGCAGCAAATCATAATATACATTATATAAAGGCACTAAGGTTTGACCACTGACTCTCTCCTTAGGTGGAATGTACTGTATGTTGCATACTACAGGAGCACTGACGTTCAGAAGTTAACTACAGTCTTTGTCCAGATTAAACAAACAAGACATTAGTTAGTAAGCTTTAAAAGGGCTATTAGGTGGATTAGTGGTAACCATGTTAGCCATTTCCCAATTTCCACTCTTTTCCCCAAACAATGCAACCATGCCTATAAGGAGAAAAGGTTTAGTGAACAGTCACCTCCTCATCTAGCAAGGACATAATCAGCTCTATATGATGAATTATATGCAGATTGTAAAAGGTGAACAGGAACGTTTTTGGAAAAGAGATTAACTTGTTCAAAGAAAAAACTAATGAGAGGCAAGAGGCTGTAAAACTGATAGAAGGTACATGGACCTTGAATGGGACACATTAAATAAAAAAGAGATAAAACTGAAATCTCACCACTTTGACAGTAGTTATTGAATGAAAGAGTCACGACCATCATATTGTTCTCCTGCATCTTACATTTACATTCACGCTATGTATTGTATCTTGAGTGTTTTATATTGTTTGATTATTATATATCGATCATGGTTTATTTGCTTGTTTATGGGTGTGGCGTTTTACCTGAATTATCCATAGATATGTGTG
This sequence comes from Paralichthys olivaceus, assembly GCF_024713975.1. Lineage (NCBI taxonomy): Eukaryota > Metazoa > Chordata > Actinopteri > Pleuronectiformes > Paralichthyidae > Paralichthys > Paralichthys olivaceus. The sequence goes on from NC_091094.1 coordinate 11,690,549, forward strand.
ACTTTATAAGATCACAGTGTTTTCTGTTTATTACTGAGCACTCTCTCTATCACATAAAAACTCTGCAGTATTTCATTGCGTGTCTGGATGCAGCCAAACTTAAGGTGATCTGTGTATTTGGACATAAATCAGTACACAGGAAAAGCTCGTAGGAGAGTACAGCAAAAGAAAAAAAAGATTCTGTTGTACCCGTGTGTGTGAAACATTGTGTACATGTGTGTATTCCTGAGCTGTATGTCTCCTGATGAGAGGTGACCTGACAGACTGTCACATGTGACTTCCTGCACGGTGCTCAACCCCAACCGCCGCCCTGCGAGACCCCATCACAGCTCAGGAAATACCATTTAAGAGCAAAAGGAAACACGCATTCATACACTTACTATACAAAGGTGGCTCCTGCCAAAGTCCCACAATGAGTGTATGCACCCAGGAGCCATCCAGGTGGAAAATTGCACTGCCTAATCAATCACTAATAGAAAGTCTTTCCTCCGCTAGCAGCCAATCGGAAGCTCACAATGTGCCTTCTCCGCCAATCGGCTGCTCGCAGCGTTTGTCGTTGTCATGTTGATAATGATAAAATGTAATTATTCTCTGTTTTCATGGACCCACATTGATGACATTGGGCAGTGACGGATGATGAGAACAAATAAATGCAAGCTAATGAGAAAATAACTAAGGCAATGGAAAGAGAATAAGCATTTTTCAACCTCGACGGCCTCTCAGTTAGTAATTAATTCAAATATGATTTTTTTCAGTAAGCATATAATCCATTTCAGCATTTTCTTATTAATTTTATAGGATTTGATCTTGGGCTCATTTGAATAAACATTTTCCTCCATATTAGTCTGGGTAATGAAGTGGATCTCTGAAGAAAAATGCTTTTGTTGTGAGAGCTGTGGAACAAAGGGGTGTCAAAGTGGTCACCTCAGCAGGGGAACTGCTGATTGGATACCAGATTTAATCTAAAGCAGAAAACCTATAATGATTCTTATTGTTATTCATTCATTTCTGCCTGGATTTTGTAAAGGGGTCTTCTACAAAGCAGTGGAGCTCCCAGCCCCCATGTTGTCTCCAGCTTGTTGAGTAGAAGCCTTGTCACCACTAACACACAGATACAACAGGGTTTGTCCAGAGGTTGACTTGATATTTAGTGAAGTGATGAGGTTCATTTCCATCTATAGCAACATCAACTGTTATGATTATGCAGACGACGCCCTCATTTATTTTGCTTTACTACAGTCTCATAGATTCTCTCAATAAGGAAACGGAACCATCCATAAGAATGAGATCTGCCTGAAGCTTCTCCAGTTACATGCAGCCAAGACTGAGATCATTGTCTGATGCAAAAGAGGCAGTGCTCCGAGTCAGAATATGTCACATATTCTGACTTGCCTTTTGTTTGGAGCTTTTCTCTTTTCATTGTTTGCAGAATTTGCAGACAATCAGGAAAAGACACTGCATATTAATGCATGTTTACAACTTCTATGCGAGTACTAGGATTCGGCACATCAAGATAAACAGTTGATGGCATTAACACACTAGTCAGCTTCCATTATACCTGTGAAGTTAGGCACAAAGAGGTTAGATTGTATATTATAGAGGTAACTAGTTTGAGTGACAGAAGGTATCTGTTTATTCATCACTTTGAATCCATGGATGCTGCACCAAATGTAGTTTATTGGTGATTTTGTCAAAACAAAATGTGAAATACTCAAGATCACATTCGTATTTATTTTTACGCCTATTTGTGTGTTTTTCCTCTTAATCACAATTGTCAAAGTGTCCTGACGTCGCCTCTGAAGCCAGGACCATAAAGATTTGTCTGTTTTTCAACTGGTGTTGTGGAAGTTGACTCTGACCTCTAACACCACAGGCAGGTGGGAAATAAAACCTTCTGGAGTTTTATTTGATCTGTTGAATGAGTCTTGAATAAAGAAACCTTTCCCATTGTTACTGTTTCACCACATTTGTCTCTCATGTCACACAGATACGAACGCAGAGGAATCAGGCTCAGGAGAAAATAGATGTTTTGATAGTTTCTTCTGAGTGACATGAAACAGTAATGAACAATAAGACGTTTACAATTTAAAACATCATGCGCAAATCCTTTTCTGTTGATTGTCGTCTCAACAAGCTCCTACACTTCCAGTGAAAAACTGAAAAGATGAAGTGATGTTTCCTTCATAGATGATTTCACTTGTTTACGTGTGTCTGAAGAAAGTCAACAAAGTGATTTCCTGCCTCTGGAAAGTTCTCTGGTCTCTTGAACCTAATATCCACAGAGAGAGAATGTGATTTAATGGAATTCATGACTCCTGTTTCACTATCTTACTGCCTGTTCCTCATATTTTGATTTACTGTTTATTCCATTACCTTTTATTATAAACAAAGCACAGCGCCCATGCATGCCCTCACCCAGCAGGGAGACGCACACAAACACGCACTTATATGAATACAAGATTAGTCCACAGGAATCAGAGATTACTGAGTCTCAGCAGAAATGTCATGGTGAGTCGTAACCTTTACTGGAGCACGTTATCTGCTCTGATAGCGTGGCCGGGCCGGGACGGGGACCCAACTCGATGCGATTGGATTTGAAAGGTCCCCATCCAAGTCATGCCCACCGGCTATCTTGCTTCCATAGTTCAGCAACACCAGCACTACGACACGCCGCAAAGTATCAAGGGCCTGATCTGTCCTGTCGTGTCTGCATCTCCCTGCCCTCAATTAATCAGCCATGGCTGAAGAGTAGGAGCTGGGTCATTGTGTGTTTGAGAGGAGTGGATGTAAGATGTGAAGAAACATGACACTTAATGGGATCGTGATACGAAAAGAAATCCATTTGACAAGTCTCATCTGCTTTTTTTTTGTGTGAGCGGTAGGATTGTAATGTAAGAGGGAGGCTGTGGACAGAAAAGACAGATTTGGTCGGTGGTGTATTAGAGGCAGATCTGTTTGCACAAGTGCTGACATGTGTAACTGTCAGTACGGGTCATGAGTTATAAAACTGACAACGGCAGCTCCTTGCTTAAACCACAGAGATCAGACTATGCCCTTGATGTCAGCTTGGATAGATAAATGGAGAAGTACGTTACATAAACCGGGCTACATTTCAAAACAACGTCTGCTGCAGGGAGGTTTTCTTGCATCCCAAATAGTTCTTGGGCACATTGATGATAACAGTGAGGACGTGGTTTCCTCAGCATCGCAAAAAATAATGAATGAACTATGTATGAATGTTCTATGTTGTACTGACCTACTTACAGCTTTAACTTGAATGTCCCCATGTTAACAGTGACAGTGAAAACAGTTATAATAAGAACTAGGATTGCACTGAGTACAGCCTGTAGCTCCACCGAGGCCCAACAATGCCCTTAAATTCAAACAAGCCAATAACCACATTATGTTTCTCTAATGTTTCAGTTATTGATCTTTCACAAATGAAACACGTTGATAGTAGTTTGAAATCACCACACAAGTCATCTCTCACTAAATTACACAACCTTTACTTTTCAAGGATTTTCTAGTTCTTCCTCCACCTCAGTGTTCACACGAGTGCTAGTGCTCATGTTCACAGCAGGGGGCAGTAGTGAACAGTGTTTCTGCTGAGGGGTGCCTGATTTCTTTCTGTTCTTCAGGGCGAGGTCATAAGTCTGTTTTTTTTCCTTTTGAATGCTATGCCTCTTCTATGGGGATAAAACTGGAGTGTGATAGGCAAAGATACTATATAAGAAATATACAAGTAAATAGATATAGATAAAATATACATGTTTGGCTCTTGAGTGAAAGAATTTTACATCCTTATAAAATGAATCAAATTCATCAGTTCGGTTGTTTATGATTCCAGTTTATTCATTTAGCCGTAAATACCAACATTTACATTTACTGCAGAAACGTGAAATATCAGTTTTCAAAGCCTTTTCAGAAAGGTAACCTCTCCTTCTGTTTTATGCATTGCACAGATATTTTTTAATTGATTATAGTAAACATCAGTTAGTCTGTTTTTGAATGGTCTTCTACCCCCCCAGTTTTCCTGAATTGCAGCTTTTGTTGCCTCAGCGCAGCGCCGTGCCTCCACTGTAACATTCACTCGACATATTGCTGCTGTTGTTCTCTGGCGTTGCTGAACAGCGACTCCTGGTTTTCTCAGCCACAATCCAAATTCCTCAATTTCTGCACCTGTTTCCAAGACAACTGACATGTAAAGAGGGCGGCTCAGGATATCGACTGTTTACTCTTGACCAGCTTGAGAACTGTTCGTTCAAACTGTGACCGTTACGCTCAAGATTTCAAACTCACTCTCCCTTCATGGCCGCTGATGTTGTCGCTCCAAACTTTATATGAACTTCTCCTGTTGGTTCCAGTGAAGAAAAACTGAAACCCAAGATATTTGTTTCATCCATTTTTAATTCATGAGAGATTTCCATGGTGGTTTGATATGAGTCACAAATTATGCCCAATGTGGGAAATCAGCCAAAAAGGGGAGTGTGGCTGAAATGAGCAAACTCACCCATTGGCAGCACGGCGTTGTGTAGGTGTAGCCGCAAGACACTCAGTTGAGTAACTGAATAACAGGTTTATGCAGACACTGGCACCCTGCTGTGTAACCACCTCCCCATCAGACTAAATCACCTAAGAATTATTTCGTGCAGTATTCCTGTGATATTTTCTTTCTTTGGTGGTGTTATCCCAGTATTCTCTTTTTTTTGTTATCAATACGGAGCCTGATGTCTCAATCTGACAACCCACATTATCTTTCCCACTGATGATTATGCTGGAATTATTCACTAAAAGGTGAAACCAGTCAAGCAAAAGAAATAATGTGATTTTTCACCCCAGAATAGCAGCACAGGTTTTGCTTATGAAACCTGATATTTTAGTGTATGAGTGACGTGGAAATGATGGCGTGAGGAAACGGGTAGATGAAGCTTTTTTGCTGGTTATCTTGATGCACGTTCTAATGAAAGGTCCAAAAACTGAACATTGTATCGGCAAAGATTTTTGAGCTGATGTTTGTTCAGTGTCAGATTTCTCTTAGTGGCTGAAGTATTACAACACTTAATGTTTACACGATCAGGCAATTTTGTTCCCTTTTCATTTCTAACTAGTAGATTACAAACCTGCCATGTTTTTTATATTAGTCCAGACTGGACAAACGAAACACTCTTTGAGTTTTTATGACAACTGAAGGCTACCACAGTTTCTTTTTCATTTTTGGAAGGGGAGGATGAAGTGAGGGGTGTTCAGCTGCAACATGCAATTTCAACACTAGATATCACAAAATTCTACACACTGTACCTTTAACATGTCTGGTTTTTCTTTCATCAAGCTCCATTCTCCCAATCAATGAAATATTGGAATATCTCTCAATGTTAAAGAAAGAAAATAAATAAATCCTGTATCTGCCACCTGATAAACAGTAGATCCACAGCAACATTGAATGGACACATACTGAATCCTACCACCAGGTTCTGTGGAAATCTATCCATGAAATCTATGCTGGTTTTTTACATCATAAAAGCTTCATCTACCCGTTTCCTCGCGCTATCATTTCCACGTCGCTCATACACTAATATCAGGTTTCATAGACAAAACCTGTGCTGCTATTCTGGGGTGAGAAATCCCATCATTTCTTTTGCTTGACTGGTTTCACCTTTTAGTTTATAAATAATAATTCCAGCATAATCATCAAAAGAACAAGATAATCAGGTCTGACTAAATGTTGTCTTTAAACCTAATAACCTCTGTTAACACTATTTGATATATTTTTCTCAAAACTTGCTCCTCTATGCTGATGATACACAACTGTATCTTGCTGTCAAATTGATTCAAGAGCAAGAAAAAAACTCAATGACGATCAAGTTGTCCAATTTTCTTAGCTGCTGTTCCTGGGATGATGATATAAAGCTTAGTTTATAGGTTTTGGCAGTAAACAGGATCATGTATTAGTCAGAACACAGGAATGAAGCTGAGGAGATGAGGTTTCTTCTCTGAATTACATTACAGCAGTATTCACTGGTGCACATGCATTAATCTGAAATAACATAAAAATCCTAATAAGGCACTGACACCTTGACAGCAACAGGACATAAAGTACTGAGAAGTATGTGCACCAAATCAAACCATCCAGAGTCATGTAAACATTACATTTATAAATAGCTGTGTATGGAAATTAAAAAACCTGAAAACTAGAAAAGATTGTTATTGTCATTATACTCAGATACAATGGAATCATTAGCGGTTTCTCTCTCCAGTCAAATGTAGATATATATAAGTATATAAGCATGTAAATAAAACAGTCAAACTCAATTAGCAGAATAAAAACATTGACATAGATACCTATATACAAAGATTAAGGTTGTACTCATAGTACTTTTAAAAACTAGCATACATAGAGTGAAAAGTTATCTATGCAAACTTGATACATCCTCCAGTCAATTAGATTTTCAGCATCTCTCTCATACTCATTACAAATATCTCTCATCACATTTGGCACATGGCAACGGAGCAACAGACACTTTCTGTCATTGACTCGACAGTCGGAGCACGTTATCACAAACTGGATCAGACAGGAAGAAAAGGAGGATGTCGCTCCTCACAGGTACGAGTAACAGAATGTGATGCATGCCAAACTCAAGAAGCGACACTTTCCACATACGACAGAAAAACATTCAGCGATGTACATACGACAAAACCAAATAACCGGAGCATTAGAGAGATAAACAGACAGAAAAAGTCTGAGAAGTTTGACTGTGATAAGCAAATCCACTGGTCCAGCCTGGATCCAATTTAACAAGTTAACTATGAATTGCAAAACGTCCATTATTGTATTATTTTATTCTTTTTCATCATGCGAATTAAATATAGCAGTTGGGCTTTTAATGGGAACAAAGAGAGCTTTTTCTTTTACCTTTCATTTCTTCCTCAGTTGGATGTTAAAGTGTTATTATTAGATAGATTGGATTGATACAGTAGATTTGATTCAATACATTTTTTGAACTTTTAAATTCCTGTGAAATGTCTTTAAGTAAAGTTTTTTCTAGTGCTTAAAAAATCTGCAGTATTTCAAACTTTTGATCAGAAGATTCAGTCGTATTCAAATTCAATTCATGAACCCAGTAAATTGCTCTATCATGCTTTTCCGGGAAACATATTTGAGAATATATTTCTTCTCAATAAATTGTATTTGAAAAAGTAATGAAAGATTTCAGACATAAATATTTATGCAAACTCTTGGTTTTCATAAATGTGAACAGTGTTTTCCTACGTTCGCTGCTTCAGTTCACAGCCAGGGCATCAGATCTCACTGTAACACACTGAAAATAAACAAAGTGCCAATTTGCTGTGTCATTTTTAGATGCTGTGACACTCGTTTATATGTTTCCAATTACAGTCGGCAGAAGTTAATCAGACTAAAGACTGAGCTGTATGAAAATGATTCCCAGAGTCATCACAAAGAGACGTTAAATGTTTAGTCAGTTATTTCTGTCTCCAGTCACGTCAGTCGGTGAATTGTTGAGTTTGGTGAATGCTGAGTCGTTCCAACTGATGAGGTAGTTACAGCGTCAACAACCAGAACAGCAAGATCAAACAAATCTATGAATATATGATAGAGTGAGATAATATGAGCTTATTATGAGCTCATATTCATTGCTTTTGATTCTTATGGGGTATTTTCTTTATTGACAAGTGCAGACAGTGACATATATAAACAGGAGCAAGAAGTTTCATGTCAAAGGGATTTGTCTATTTCAGAAGCTCCTCACAAAACGCCATGTGACGTTACGCTTTTCAAATCTCCTTTTGATACCATGTGACATGTCGGTAGAGGTCATGCGGATAACATATTGTCATGTGAAGCCGAGGAGACAGCTGAGAGCTAATCACGCAGTGAGACAGAGAGACGGACAGATGGACGAACACACTTGATGCATATTCTCTCCAACATGCGTCCCCCTAACAAGAGCTCTCAAGGTCACGAAGATGAAAAAGCAAAAATCATCTGGTCCCGCTCTAACACCACCCTTCCTCCCCTCATCTCCTTGTTTTTCTTCGCCCCACTCTCTCTCCCTCTGTCTTTTTCACTCTCTTCTCCCTGCGTCGTCTCCATGATCAGGCGGCAGACAGCGTGTAAGTGCTCTAACCCAGAGAAGTCTCCAGGAGCCCTCGTGATTGGCTGTGCTCTGTGGCACTGTTCACAATCGATTAAGGCACGGTGAGCTCCCGTTAACAGCTTTTCTCTGCTGCTCCTGTGGCTTTGATACTGTCACATAGACTCTAACTATGCCCTTAACCCTTCATCCACTGTGCTCTCTCCGTCTCTTTGCACTTTTCCTTTTCACAGCCGTACACTCTCTCACTCTATTGCCTCTCAAAGACATTCTCACAACTTTCACTCCAGGCTTGTGTAGCTCTCTCTTTTCTCTTTTTTTCAGAGTTCTTAAGGCACTTTGAGCCTCTTCTCTCCTCACTCACCTTGTCCTGTCATCTTACATTTCAGTCACTTTTCTGTCCTCGGAGGAAAAGAACAAAAGACCAAAAAACAGAGATAAAAGCGAGATGTCCTCTATAGAGATGGTGAGTAAGATGCCAAACATTATGGTTCACGTCCTGCATAATATCAGGGTGTGGGTGTAACTTTATTCACCTGTGCTTAAAAGTTATTTCCTGCACTTAGTTTAACATACACCCATAGATGCATTACAGAATGGGCCTAAAGGATCTGTATAAAGTAATAGAGCTTAACTATCAATCAATTATCATTACCGCTCATCCTAAGTGTCAATGAGGGGCTGTGGCCAATCACAGCTGACATTGAACAAGAGGCGGGATTCACTCTGTACAGGTCGCCAACTTATCACAGACAGAGAGTGGCCAAATGTCCCAAGCGCACAGAAAACAAACACAGAAATGATGAGATGGTAAATAAAAAAAGATCAAATGAAGATGCAAGATGACTAAAGAAAACCATGAAATGAGCAAAAAGAGATTTAAAACAACCACAAAGACAGAAACGCTAAACGCAGAGTGACCAAAGGAGACAGAAAATGATCAGAGATGCAAACAGGAAAGAGAAGTAGAACAACCCCAAAAAGAAATAAAAAGTTAGACGACCAAAAGACATGTTTAATGATCACAAAGAAACACCGAACAACCACAAGGAGACAATGAGCAAAAAGAGGCACAAAATGTCCAACAGACGCACAAACAACAACCAGATGAAAAACAACTACAAAGAGTGACATCTCTTTCACTTTCAGGTCTTACACAGGAGGTGTGGGTGGGATGTTTACCTTTTCCGTAGAGTGAGGACAGCTTCAACACATTGGACCTGACATACTTTTGGACTTTTAGTTTATTTTGTTTTCAAAAAAATGAACACATGCAGACCTACAAACATATTTTAGAATCAGTGTACTTCGAACCTGCACAGAGCTCTTTTCTCAGTCCTGTGGTAAACATCACTGAAGCTGTTAAGCTGAATGAGAGTAGAACACAGCAGACAGGTTCCACAGTCATGTTAGAGGACATGAGCAGAAAGGTTTTGGCCGTTACTGCTGCATATTTTTTTAATTTGGGAAACTCCCAACATGTGTAGCAGCAAAATATTTCTCTAGGATGTCCAATGTGCTAAGATCAAGTTGGAAAATAAAGGGTAAGGGCAGGTTTCATGTTCATGTTGTCTTTTAATGTTTTTCTCTCCATGACATGCAGCAAATACTACGAATGGATTGTAAACAAATGTCTTTATATTATGGCTAAAAGAGAGAAAATAATAATTCCCCTCATTTAGGAAATCTACATATTTGTGAGAGGGGGGCATTTAAAAACGGTGGTGGTAGTTACATACAACAAAATCACCGCCTTTGCTTTCTTTTCTTCATACCAGCAATTAAATCATTACTCCGTCGCAGTCTTTTCTGTTCTTCCGTGTATCTCCGCCCACCTTCGGAAGAAAGACCATCAGTGTGTTTGTGTAAAAGGAGAAATGCAATTCGCATTAAACTGCAACCAAAATGTGAGTTCCCAGCTTTTTCAAAGACTGAGCATGTATCAGAAGGCAATGGAAGAAAGTGTTGCCTGAAGAAAATTATGTTTTTTTTTTGAATATGGTTTTTATTGTCAAAGGCAGAAAACCATTCTCTCAGACACACAAAGGCTGCGCAGTGAGAGAGGCCAATGGCTCGATCTGCACAGATGGAGTGTTCTTTTCTTCTCCCTTTTTTCTATTTTCTCTGCTGTGGCTCACAGAAAAAGCTTTAAGTGGCATTTAACTCTTCTACTTGCAGCAGACATGGCCCGCAGCAGCTAAACTCATTTTCTGTGGATGTGAACATACCTGGATCCCAGATATTTGTTTCTGTTTGACGGAGAGTGTTCTGAGAGAGCAATTCTGTTCTATAAGATTTATTCTTTACATTACAAAAAAACATGTTCCTGCAAATGTATCTTGATGTAAATAAAGATTGATGACGCATTTCTTCTTCCTCCCGTTACCCATGAAGCCAAAATATCCCAGACACGAATGCTGCCATCCTGCGCTGTGGACATCATCTGGAGCCACATCGCTGTAGTAGTGATCAGGTGATGGACACTTGGTCTTGAGGTCCCACTGATACACGCTTTGACAGTCTCAGCTGTCAATCATGACATTTCACCCTGATTTTAAAGCATCAGGCCTTTAAGTGACTTGATTATGGTTCGGTATAAAATGGTCTTTACTGATAGAAACAAGCGTTGACTATTGGCATGTGGGGGGCTCATGGAGTTGAGCGGATTGTCCACTAATTGGACATTAAAGGTACAGTATGTGGTTCAATCTCTGGCTCCTCCAGGCCCTGGATCAGACACCTGGGTCCGTGTCCTTGGGCAAGACACTGAAGTCCACATTGCCCCTGATGGCACTGATGGTCAGTGTGTGATGTGAGAGTTGAGGAGTGCTACATATTGTAGTAGAATAAGAGTGTGTGTGTGTACGTGCATCTCTCTGTCTGTCTGTCTGTCTCTCTTGTCTGTCTGTCTCTCTCTCTGTCTTTATATCTGTCTGTCAGTCAGTCTGTCTGTCTCTCTGTCTGTCTGTCTGTCTCTCTTGTTTGTCTCCCTGTCTGTCTGTCATCCATGAAAAGTGATCTTCTGTGGTGAAGTCAAATATCCGTCATCTCTGCGTGGACTGTTTAGCTCTGTGACTTCATATTATTTCCTCCTTTGCTCCTGACTGACAACACATAAATTCCCCTTGAGGGGGTTGTCACTTGAATGCAAACATACTATGCTGTTTTTATTTAAATGACTGATGCTGCTGCTGAGGACAATTTACTTAAGGCAGCAAGCACGGGTGTGAAGGTCGGGGGTGATGGATAGGCATATAGACAGTGGGGGGGTGGTTAACTAACCATACTTTTCCATTAGCACAATTTATCCCAAACATTGACTTTGACAAAAAAAATACATTTTAGAGAGACATGGTTCTCACAAACAAACGCTGATCTTATAGAATATGATGCATTGCTGTAAATGAAACTACCCCACAGTATAAAAACGTATACAGCCGTAAAATGCAACACCAGATGAAATACTAAACCCTTTTACTGCACTCCAAGAATTTGTACTAGTTGTACTTGTAGTACATTTTTCTGATAATACTTTTACTTAATTAAGGATTTGAATGAATGACTTTTACTTTGTGTGGAATGAGAATGAGAAGGATCTGAATAGTTCTTCCTTCCATGTACAACTTAGGTCTCTCTGTTTCTCTACACTCAGATGTTCCAGCCTGAATGCATTATAGGGAAGAGCTGAGAGATTCAATGCCTCCCTCTTTGATTGTTTCCCCAGAGGACTCAGACTTGAGAGGATTCTAGCTAAGCAGTGTGTGTTTGTGTTGTGTGCATGTGGTGTGTATGTAGTGTGTGTCAGGTGATGGAGATCTCCAACACAGAATATTGCAGGACAATCAACCTGTCGGTGTCTGATGTGTGCTCAAAGCCCTCTGGGTGGTGTAGTTTGTGTCGCTCTCCCCACCAGTATCACAGCTAACTGCCCTTGATGGCAGGTGCCACATGTATCGGAGCGATGAAGATGTCGCACTCTCTCTGAGCCGACATGACCTCCAGGGGCCCTCAGCTCATCGTGTTTGTTTGGAGATGGATCTTGTTGGGACCTTGCCGGTTTATGGTGTCCACTGGCTGGCTCCTCTCTCCTCGGAGGTGTAATCACAGCAGACTGCATGTCACAGCGCCCTGCTCTAATTGGCCTGTCACTCTCTGTGCGCTGGGGGGAGGGGCTGGCCTTTGTGGGGCTGCCATGGCGACTGGGCCATTTAATGAGAACGAGCACGCTGTGACTAATGACATCCCTGAGCCCATCGGATATACCGCAAATGGACAATTTGTTGCGTTACTCACACACTCGCACAACAATACACAAGCATAAAGGCACACACCTCAGCGTGGTCAGACCTCATTGATTAGAACCGACAGTTTCCCCTCTGCCTTTTTTCAACGTGAATCAATGCATGACAAGTGGACTTCAGCATTACTGCTAAGGCTATCATCCATTCTCATCCACTTCAAAAATTAATGGTTTTATCCAATAAGGCTGCTGCTAATGTTATGTGGAGATATTAACTGCAGCTTAAGATAGGCATTAACTATTAGGTGGGTCATTGCTCAGCAGCCCTTAATAGGAGACATAACGCATATCATCCATAACAGGAACGTGGATTTAAAGCGAGGCGAGATAACAGCCGAGCATGTTCACCGGACAGAGAGAAAGAGACTTTTACTCGATCGGCTTCCATCTCCGCCCATCATCCTGTTTATTGGTCCATTAGTGACCAAGCGGCAGCATGAAATGTCTGGATATCTATCATAGTCTGTACATAAAAATCTATCAAGGATATCTCTCCCTGAGCTGGACGGCACTCTGCCATATTCCCTGATTTCTCAGCAGGTAACGACGTGCCTAAAACAACAGCCAGTCACAGTTTAAGGTCATGAATGCAGTCAAGTTCACAGGGCAAACACAAATCTTCACACGTGTATTTTTTAACACAAGAGGTGAGATTTTTATATCTTATTACAATAGGTGGGACCTTGAAAACATGGCTCCATACCACAAACAGTACTGCACAGGATAGCGTCACCTGTATCCCGTATATTATAACTTCATTTTTGCACAACAGGAGGAGGTGCATACACATCGCCCATCTTTATTTACAGTCTATGGACTGGATCAACCAGAGAGTGGAGATTTTGCTCGTCAAACGTCTGGTTATTTCTTGGTGGAGCTAAAACCACACGTTGTTCCTCCACAGCTCCACCTATGATAAGAAATGACACACAAGTCCCAACAGGTGTAGAGTGGAGTATAAACAGGGGCACTGCTGTTATCACACTGTGCTAAAATTCCACCATGAATTAGTGCCTTGGTGGGACATTGTGTCCAGAGTTCAACATGCTTGCAAAGTCAAAACATGAATTGAAATTCCAGGGAGAGTCTGGGCCCCTGCTGCAAACCTTAGTTAATCAGCAGAGATAATATTTTTGCTAAACAACATTGTCATCAGTGATTACTAATAAGGGCTCTAAGGGATGTCAGCAGAGTGACGGGGGAGTGCTCGTGGGCTGAAAAAGTGGACGAACGGTCGAGATGGATTGTTGAACCACTCAGCTTTCATTTTAGCTGTCTTTGTTTTCCTCAGTGGGTCTTCAGACCTACATGGCTGCGTCAGTAAAAGCATAGTTTTTGTCAACAAGCTGCCATTTTGCATGAACACACACACACACACACACACACACACACACACACACACACACACACACACACACACACACACACACACACACACACACACACACAACCCCACGCACACACACACATGAATGAGCACAATAAGATGGCAGGCGTTAGATTAGAGAGTGTTCCTCTCTGCATGGTGGAGTCTTTTCTTCTTGTGTTTGAGTGTCCCAGGATGATTAGGAGTGATATCTCTGAAGGGCATCAGGAACGTTTACAGCCCATGTAGCCTTTGAGAATCGATAATGACATGAAGACCCTGGGCAGGTTAATGGTGTGTGAAGGGACTGTTATGTATAAAATCCAGATTGTTACTTGTATAAATGGTTCATGCATCACATCAGGGTGTTGAAGTCTGACTGCTGCGGCTGATCTAAACCCAGCCTGTGACCCTCATCGAGATGCACGTCAAATAAGCAGAATCAATCATGGGGACAGCGTTCGGCCATTACAGACCAAATGAGATGACCAGTGCAGTCAGCCTCGCGGGTTTGCCTTGATTTAACAAGATATTACAAACACATCTGTGGCAGTAAAGGTGAATGTGTTCTGGGGGTGCTATCCTGGTTTAAGAAATCATAACAATAAAACCATAATGGAAAAAAAGGGTGAAAGCACCCAGAGATCAGCACCGAGGGGGGATTGCAGCCTGCGTCTTGTGGCTAACCAGCTATGGTTTGGTTTCTAGCGGGGGGCATCCTCGGCTGATGGGACATGCAACCCCTTGGAGGTGAAATTTATTGGTATGGATTTTGTGCTGCTACTGGTGCATTGAATCAGTGTGACCAAGCAGGCGGGCAGAGGGAAATGAGGCTGTTCTGAGAGTGAATTATATGCAGTCACACACTCAATTTACCCCTGCAAACCTAGTTAGTGAAGGAACAGACATGGATGCATACACATGCTGTGGGGTGGCGTGTATGTACACTGACGTGCGTGCATTCATCAACACATGCTCTGCATATTAGTTAACAGGATGTGGGACATTAAATCAAAGCAAAAATGTATTTCAACTTCTCATTTGTGCTTTGAAATGACATGATACACTGTTTCAGGCAATGACTTGTGATATTTAATTACTTTGAAATGTGTTTGAAATAAAATGAAACATAAAGAAAGAGCAGATGCAAACAAATCCAGTCATTACTAATTAAAATACAGGTATCAGTTAGTTTGTGCCATTAATTTCCAGCAAGAACAAATAGTCCTCATGCATATTAAACCTCCGCTCTATGCCAGCTCACCGCATAATTGACCGTGTCACAGCCGGCAGCCTTGCAGACAGACAGCGGAGAACTAGGTTGCCAGGCTGTTGTGTTTGATCTGGATGACTGTGTTGAAACCTCTTAATGCTGGTTCATATAAAATATTCATCTTCATTTCGCAGGCCATGAATCACCGAGATGTTCCTGGCCCCTCCACCCCCGCTCCTGTCCTGTGGCAGAGCGGACAGCTGTTTGAAATTAGACACCAGATTGTGTTACTTAAAGCGCTAGCAGGAGTGATGCTGATCACTCCCTAACCCAACGTGCGTCTGTTCGCGTGCTGAATCCTGGCAACATGATCATGGGCGTACACGTGTAGTATTTAAAGCCCGGCCTCCTTCAAAGACATAGACGTGCTTTAAAGGTACAGTGTGTAGAATTTAGTGACATCTAGTGGTGAAGTTGCATGTTACAGCTTAATACCCCTCATCTCACTCTCCCCTTCCAAACAGAACCTGGGGAAACCTTCAGTTGTGATAAAAACTCAAAAGGTGTTTAGTTCGTCCAGTCTGGGCTACTGTAAAAAACATGGCGCCCTCTGTAGAGAGGACCCGCTCCTGACTAATCATAAAGCATTTATAAAAAGTAAAGTAAAGAAACAACAATTTGTACAATTTAGATGAAACACCAAGTGAAAACATCACCAGGATTATTTTATATTCCATTTTTGCCAATAGATCCCTTTCACCTAAATTTTACACACTGCACCTTTAAAGCATAGGCCTGCATACAGTGATGTTGAATTCTTACATTCAGCAGAACTGTGTAATTATACGCAGGATGTGACGCTAAATGATGATCCTCAGTTGCAGTCTTTGAAAATCAATCAGACAGCTGAAGCCCACAGACAATAGTAGTGAGATTACTGGTGAATACTGTGGTCTAGTCAGGATGAGCGAAGGCTTTGATAGATGATCGTATTGTCTGGAGCAGGGAGGGAACACGCTGTGATTAATTGTCTATCAGAGTGATTTGCCTGAAGTAGTTAAAAATAAAGTTTCCGCGGTTATTTCCCCTTTTCATTAATGGTGGGTGTGTGTGGCTGTGCACCTTCATGGATCTTTTTATTCTCTGTGAATTTGAAGCCTTTCTGCGTGGAGTTTGCAAGTTTTCCCTTCGTCTGTGTGGGTTTTCTCCAGGTACTCCAGCTCCCTCACAGTCCACAGACATGCAGATGGAGTTAGGTCGATCAGTGACTCTAAATTGTCCATAGACGTGAATGGATGGTGGCTTGTCTCTGTATGTTGCCTGGCAACCTGTCCAGGGTGTACCCCACCTCTTGCCCAATGTCAGCTGGGATTGGCTCCAGACCTCATGGAAAACTTGAAGGAGAAGTGGATAATGATGAATGGATGAGCTGAGTAGCTGCAATGCAACTTCACTCACTCATCACTCACTCACCTCTTTTACACCGAAATTCGTGGGTACATGCGTTTTTGTAAATGTGGGTTAACTGAAATTCAAATTTGTAAATGAATCAAAAATGTTTTTTTACCCCCCCACCGATAAATCATGTTCGATGTCACAAATGAAGTAAAAATCGCTGTGGGAAGTTGTTCAAAAGATAAATGTTCATGGCTTTTTACGCATTTGTCATACTGTCGTGCCAGTAAGGGTCATGTGTCATCATCTAGACTGCCTAAATAATAAAAAGAAGAAGAAATGAGTTTCCATCAATGCTGATCGGAGGTGGAGCAGATACAAATTCCCATTGCAGACAAAAGACAAATGTTAGTGGGTTTTTTGACCAGTGGAACAGGGGCCTCGCTCACTCACTCACTGACAGTGAAGAAGAAAACGAATAACTGTCGCAGACTGACAGTCAGTTCTGTGAGCATTTATTCACAACAGATGAAATGGATCAAAAATGACACAGAGACAAACAAAACTGGATATTAAGTATTGAACTGATGCAGGTCGCTCTCAGCAGTCGATTCTTATAGAGCTCTTTAACGTTTGATTACATGATTGAAACCCATTTTAACCTTCAGGCCTGTTTCTCCTCCAGCATTCACTGCTCACTCTGATTGTCACCGAACCTGCAAACAATGTTTTACGTCTAAATTTGTGTGCAAAACACACAACATTTTAGCAATGGTAAATGTGGCTTGTTTATCCTTCAAAAGAAACCATTAGTCAAGCAAAACAAAGAGCGGTATGTGAGCAGACATTACTGACAGAAGCATTAAAATCCACTGCAACTCTCTGCCAGGTTAGTAATTGCTCTTTTTATGGTGGTAATTATTTCCTCTAAGGTGCGCACTGTTGCACACTGCAATTATACATGTGCTGTTATCTTTGTGTGGAAGAAAATGTGGGTGGAGAGATGTGGGAAGTATTTAGAAAAAAATGGACACTTTCTGTGTTTTGTGTGCGTGCGTGCATGTGCATGTGTGTGTGCGTGTGTGTGCTGGAAAGGTGCAGTGAGAGAGAAAAGAAAAATTGAATCTGAATTGATGCACAGTTTCTAACATGACAAGAAAACAACAACAAGAATCAAAGAGTGTGATGTGGCTGAATTTAAAAAATATATATTTTTCTGTATTCCTGCCTTCAGTTAAGTCTACGCCTCAGTAACAGAATCCTGCTGAAAGGCATTGTGCAGAGGAGCCAGCGTGTAAGGCACGATAAGGCCAAGAACCTACTATTCATAATTCTGTTTTCTTTGTCCCACTGTCCTCTCTCTCTCCCCATCTCTTTCACAGTTGTTTTTTCTCTGTTTGCTGCAGACGCTGTTGAGCTGCAGGACCACACTGGAAAAAACACCACTACACAAACACCTCTCACAGATAAGGTCTCCACCGGCAAACAGTGCAGACAATGTTTTCTGATGCTTCTCAGATGCAGGAGAATCCAAGCTGGAGAACAGAAATTCATATGGATGATTCTGTGAAAATGCAGCAACATCAGCACTCTGAGGTATCAGCTGATCCAAGGAGAAGAAATCAAATTTTCATATTATTCATTGAAATGTATATGTGCACCTTTGTTCTCTGACTTTATCGAACAGTACCTGAGAACATCCAGTAATGGAGAGAATTCTCAGAGGCCTGTAGCTGACATAAAAATCTCAGAAAGCAAAGATGAACAGTTTGTCAAAATTAAGTTGGATTAAGGTTTGATTTACATTTTGTAAATTATCTTCATAAAAGGGTTTCAAAATGGATAAACTACAGCCCATGAAATAAAGTGCACAAGCAAAGTAAAACCAGATTACGCTGTGTGACCCTTTACTGCAAAAATGACTTTGTGGAAAATTGAGAAAATCTTTCTCTTAATGGATGTGAACTCAACTGTGGTCACAAGTTCAGTGAAAAGGTTACTAAAGGGAAAACAAAATCCTGAAGCTGCGACGTTTAGTTTTTAAATGTAAAACACGGGTCGAACTACAAGGCGGCCTAATGTGAAAGGGTTCAGTCATAGTGATGCAGATATTTTTAGCATCTCTCAACTTCAAAATATATGTTAAACTCAATATCATTTGTACATGATGTTGAATATTGATAGATTGATTTGATTTGGCAAGTTGTGGAGGCACAGGGGCCAAAGGTGGGGGGGGGGGGTTCGTGGTGCTCATGTCCCACCCCTAGAACCCCCACACTTTTGAAATGACTGCTCCACCCCTGCTTGACTCTAATAGGATACAGGGCTTTTCCACTGATTGGGTTGCTAGAGAATAAAATTGGCTCTTAACTGTACCTCAGTGCTGAGCGGCACCCTAATCCAGCCACCCCAGGCTGCCAGGCTCCGTTGTTCTCCCTCAGCTCACCCGTATGCTCTGATACGGATCTGATCCCCTGCACAATTTCATGCCTGCTTTGCCCTCTTCTCCTGCAGCAAAGCATCAATTACCCTCATAAAACAAACTCTGCCCCCTTCAGAAGCTTCAGCCAAACGCCTAACCCTCCCAACTCCCATATCTTCACAGCAGCCAAGCTCTGTTTTTAAAGTTTGAGCTTGTGCTGGAACTCTCCAGCAACTTGCGCTCTTACAGGAATCACAAAAAAAAAACTGTTAGAAAGATTAAGAACACATTCAACAGATTCAAGAGAGCAGTACAGACTGCACACACATCCTCACAGACACATTCACAAATACCCTTGAGGTAAGGAGAAACTTTCTTGTTTATTCACACGTGTAAGACAAAAGCATCAAGTTCAAATTCAGGGCTTAGAAACCAGACTGTGCAGCGGGCGACTCACTTACTCTCTGACCCTTGACTTCCATCTCTGTGAGGCTAATCCCACATTAATGACTCGGCCAAAGAGCAGCAGCAGGAGACATAACAGTCATTTTAAACACACACACACACACATTATTATTATTATTACTAATATCGTGTAATAAACCTTCTGTGGTACTTGTGGTTTCCTCCCACAATCCAAAAACAATGCAGATTGGGGGTAGATTAATTGGAGATGCCAAATTGACCGTGGATGTGAGTGGTTGTTTATCACTGAATGTCGGCTCTGTGATCCTGGTGACATGTCCAGGTTGTACCTGGCCTCCCGCACAATGTCAGCTGGGATTGCTCCCGCCAGCTCCCCTCCCTGTGATCCTCAAAAGGTTAGCGGTATAGATAATGGATGGACAGACAGGCTCCGCCACCTTGCTCTTTTGTTGTCATTCGGAGACTGAGTCTGCACAGTGGTGATAATGTTTTTTTATATAATTATATTAAAACCAACTTGAAAACTAAAACATGAATCAGTGTGCTATGAAATACCTAAAATAACTGAGACCATACGCGTGCTGCGACTAACATGGAGGAGGCACAGTTGGAAACACACACACACACACACACACACACACACACACTCCTAGCCTGGATGTACAGCATTAGGCCTTCAGAGAGCTTTGGGATCATGCTCTTTCTTGTAGCGGCGGAGAGATAAACAGAAAAAGGCTTTCTGCAGCACTCAGCTTCTTCATGCTATCAGCCTCAGCTCTGCATTTATCTGCAAAGAATCCTATGTACACACATGCAGGAAATGCCTTGAGATTCCAGCAGTCAATTACAGCATCAAATTAAGTGCATGACAAGTACCAGTGAAAGGCCAGTGAAAGGGTCTTTAATCCACTCAGTTCCCCTGACTCCACGGCACCTCAAGTGCCACCTCACCCACTGTTTACTAAATTAAAAAAAATCCCAGCTGTAGAAGGCAATCAACAAGCAGTGTGGATTTACCGACTCCATCCCCCTCACGTGTTTGTGTGTTATTGAAAGGAGAGCGATGCATGATTTAATTGAACGAGGTCCCTTTTTGCAGCCAGTTTAAGGGGTAAATTTGATTGCAGTTTTAATTAACCAGCGTAGTTCGCCCCTTTCATTGGTGCAGGGGATTACAATTATGAACACAATGAAGCAGCAGTTGTGTGGTGATTTGGTCATTTGTACTCAAGTGGGGGCTGTTCAGCTGCGCCTTCAAAGATGCCAGAGCCATTCATGGGCAAAGTGAAAGTGGTGACAGTAGGAATTAAGAAGGGGGTCTTTTAATCTGGGATATGAAGAAATAACAGTTCAATATATGCAGAGCTACAAGTTGGTAAAATGATTCATTGTGCTGTTGAGAATAGCAAGTAAGAGAAGTAATCTAATTTTAATTCAACTCTGTGCTATTTAATTGTGCTGCGTTTAATTTCTGACTGAAGTCTCTCTTAGAGCTTCTATAAGAGACCGTCAGGAGATCATTATCAATCATTATCAATATCAGCAAATGATTGTATTATAATTACTTAATGGTACCCCGTAGAGTTTTTAACCATTGTACTGCAATGTGAGTGGACCTGCATCTTGTCATTCATGAGTACAAAGACACACACATGCACAAAGGAGACATGATACATCCTGCAACTGGTTTCACACGCATCCAGAAAAGCAGGGAAAATTGCCAGGATGTAAACAATGCAGGCTTTCAAAAAAATGAAAATTAAAAAAATGAAACTAAATTAATGCTAAAACAGCTTTGAAAATGTTAGAAAGTGTCTTGAAATTTTGTCTGCAAGACAGGGCACCTCTAGGATTGATTGTAACACATTTTAGATTGGAAAAGAATGGAATTGAATTCCTCCGAGAGCGCAAATGAGAAATTTACAAATATGAACATATATACATATAATATGTACAGGTGTCATTGATTAAAACAGTTAGGTAGCTTATTGTTGTAAACTATCACTTATTTGGATTAAAAATATATATTGTATGTAATGTCAGGGACAGTTCTGAGACTTAAGAAGATGTTTTTTGAAAAACCATGACTCAGTTAAAACTTAATTTGAAATGTGCTTGTCAGATAAGACAGGCAGATAAACTCCATATTTAAGTCACTTCAGTCTGTCTAATTTATAGATTAAACCAGTTTTGCAGCAAATATAGATCAGTTTATTGCACCAATTAAAGCAAATGTACCAAACACTCTATAATTAATGCCCACAACAGTTATTAATGAAAGAAGTAGAGCGATACTGTGACAATATTTCACCCCTTCTCCTTATTTCCTGTGTGTTCCTGAAGCACCAAAGTTTGAAACTGTGAAAGTTAGAGAAAGAAACACACAATTCTTATTAATGTAATGCGATTTCACCAGCTGAATTATTTCTCACCAGGGTTAAAAAGAAGCTTCTTTCCAATCTGAGCTGTTACGTACAGACAAACGTTCTGTTTCTCTTCTTCACCCTGGTCAGAGGTGGAAAGTGGAAACAGAGCTGGTGGGAGAACCTGGTTCCAGGGGCTCCTGATCTTGATTCTTGAAGTGATATTGCTTCGTTAGAAATGTTTGCTCAGCTGGGTGTTTAATATGACTCATTACACAAATAAACAGTCAGTTCACTAAGCCAGTGATAACAATTATTGCCATTTATCAGCAGAACAATAGCTTCGGTGAAACATCGGAACAATGAAGAAGACATCTGAGCGATCCCATGAAATTGAGAGTACATTTTTCGGTTTTAATGTTATGTTAATTGTTCCTTTATCTCTTGTTATATATTATATAATATCATATTTTTACATCAAAATCTCTGTCTTTTCCCTGAACAAATGTTTGATGAGTCATCTTGGCATTTAGTCATTTTGCGTCCAACGATATTGGTTTCTAGGATTTTTATCTCCATCCCTGTGACTCTACATTTTGCCAGTAAAATATCAAACCTACGAGCTGTCAAGACTGGCAAGACTGGCAAGACTGGCAAGACTGTCGGCCACAGATTTTGGCTCAAACATGTATGGACTCATTGCAAAAAAGATCTGATCAAGGTCACGGTCTTCCTCTGTTTCATCCCTGTCAGATTCTTTGGTGAAATGTGCAGGAGGGGTAGATGTCTATTTTATTGACACAGATATCACACAAAAAAGATGTTTGAAATACCTCACATCGTAAAATGAATCAAGCATTAGAAAGATCAAATAGTCAAATCTATTGTACAGCATGAACACAACTCACCTATTTCTTTTTTTTATTAACACAGGGAACTTTTTTAAATCAAATTTCCATCTCAAATCTTTCCATTTTGGATTTGTGGATTAGTGATTGTGCAGCCACCACTTTATCATAATTTAGAGAAGTTCTTTATATTTACCACATATTTGTTTCTCTTATTTAATCAAACACCTCTTTGGGTTTTCTTCCCAAAACATTTAGCATGATTCAGCACATTTCTTTTCCAGAAATATTGTATTTGTTCTATTTTTCTCTTTTCTGTCTTGTCTGACCTCCCTTTTGTGTAAGTCTTCATTTTTGCTTTTGTTTCGTGGAATTGTAAATTTAAAAAAACATGTTCTCTGCAGCATCCACCAGAGGGAACATGTTAAAATATCCATGCTGTGAAGGATGTGAGGGGCCTGATATCACCCCCCTCCCACACACACACACACACACACACACACACACACACACACACACACACACACACACACACACACACACACACACACACACACACACACACACACACACACACACACAAACACCAATGTTGCATTTAGGCTGCACTTAACGTTCAACAGATGATGCTCAAGTCATGTCCTCTTCCTCTCTCTGCCATTGCTGCTCACACACACACACACACACACACACACACACACACACACACACACACACACACACACACACACACACAGACAAGGACAAGAGGGAGAGGCAGATGTAACCCCCCCCCCCACATACTGTAAATGAACAGCACTGGTTTAAATCAGCTCCTCCTCACCAAATGGGTTGTGTCAGCTCACAGAGAGCATCATTATCACGCTGCTTAGTTTAGACTGGCACTCCGTTGGGAGGAGCGAGCAAATGCATTACAATCTGCAGACACACATGCAGCACGCACGCATACACACACACACACACACACACAGAGTAATGAGATTCAACACATCAGAGACGGGGGTCGCTAGAGAGAGGTGGACAGAGGCTGGGCTGAATTTAGATACACTGACGAATAAAGTCAAGACAAGGCTGAATTACCTCGAGACCTTGCTCAGCTTGATTGCATGCACACTAACACACCCACACACACACACACACACACACACACACACACACACACACACACACACTCTGAACACTGAGGAACAAATGAAACATGTTGATTATAGAATCAAAATGTTTTAACACAAATTTACCTTCATTACCTTAATCTTTTTATGTCTGTACAGTTTCATGATACGGCAGAGGGCCCTGGTGACAAAACAAGTTCAATAGCACACTGATGAGGTCAAAGACGGAGAGGAGTTGGGTTAATTGGAAGCTGCTCAGGAAATCTCAGGTTGAATAATGATTACAAATCTTCCAAATGTTAAATGGGGGAAAATGGGATAAATATAGCTTCCAGTTCAGATGAAAGGGAATTTGGAGCAGTGTGACGACAGAAGGAATTCACCCGGGGAACAGTATCTCTCAGAATTAGGTTATGATAGTGTACTAGATACAGGAAGGGACAATTATCACATCTCCTCCCGTCCAACACACTCAGTGATTGATAAGACGCCCTGTGGGCTCAGAGCAACATCACCATCCACTGATGATGTAACTGAGGGATTTGGTGTGTGTGTGTGTGTGTGTGTGTGTGTGTGTGTGTGTGTGTGTGTGTGTGTGTGTGTGTGTGTGTGTGTGTGTGTGCTGGATTATTTTCAAAGTCAAAGGAGAAAATAAAATGAAAATACATGGTATTTTCATTTCTGGGAGACTTCATCATATAATATGTTATATGTGTTTCTGCAGTGGACTTGAGGAACATAGTTACAGCAAATGTTACTTTACTTAGTTTGAAGGCTAAAGATGTGAGTGTTTTCTGAAGCAGACACAGCAGCTGCAGGCAGCAGCACAATGCTCCCACTACAATAGCTCATCCCACCTACAACATACTGGCAAACTATAAGTCCATGGGCAAGTAATTAACGTAACTGTTCACTATATGACTCAGCACTGTACATGTTTGCTAGCTAGTTGGGAGTAGCACAAGTTGCTGCTCGTCTCCCACCGGGACGTCACCCGTTTGGTTTGTAAACTGACGTTTTGAAGTCCTAAGTTTGACATTTTGTTGCATTGAAGAAGACTTGAAAGTAGCGAAATAGCTACTTAATTAGTAGAATTAGAATGGTGTACTCCACCTTTAATTTGAATTGGTGAACTTGTTTGCTTACTGTCGCTTATTTACACAGCGAGTCATAACTGAGCAACCACCCATGTGGAGTTGTGTATCCGTCTGTCCAATATTCACACAACATTGAGCAGTGTTTTTGGTCTCCACCACCTGCCAAGTGAAATATCAGGCTCTGTTTGCTAATTGCTTCACTAAATTCACTAGATAGTTGCTCATCGTGTCGATCTGGGATTTGTTGGTGGGAGTATAGTGACAAATGCATTTTCCCTGCCTATAAAAACTAACATAGACCAGCTTCCTGTAGTTGCTCGTGTGAGCTGGTCCGAACTTGTGCTGACTACCCACAGACGTCCAATTTCTTAATCAGCATATTTTCTCAGATAGTATAAAGTAAGGTACCAGGTCTTTATTTGAGGCAGGCCTGTATTAGAACATTTATCAACAAACCTACAAGTCAATTTAGAATCTCAATATCTTGAAAGTAAATCAGCCACGTGATAACTCGTTCAGGGGGTCACTCTGACTAAAGGCTAAGAAAATAAAGATCCAAGCAGGAGGCTGGTTGGTCATTTTACACATGAATAACCAACTGATCTCTCATTGTGCCCAGGTTTACACCACATGAACACTGAACAGGGTCATTGGTCCAATTCCCCCTGTGTATTCTTGGAGCAGCAGTGGTATTGTGTTTGCAGGCAGCACGGAGCTCGACGTTGACAAATGCACAGAGGGCACAGCTCATCAGGATTCCCAAGCTGTCCGTCTGTGAATAAGAAGAGGGAATTGGCTGTCAATCCCTAATTAATAAACTCTGCTCCTCTCCCCCCACTCTGCACAGGGACGTCTGATCAATAACAAGTGTGCACTGCTTCAGATGGAAGCCATTCAGATTTATCTGCTAATATCCTGGGTGATAGCCAGAGCTAGACTGGAGATGACAGTAGGCTCAAAGCCCATTACCTCCTTATTTACTGTTTTAAATTCTGCTGTAGTCACAGCCAGTCGCTGTCTCACGAGTAACAAATGGAGGAAAATCTCTTCTCTCCTCCCGGGACAAGCCAAGGACAAAGCAGATGGAAAACATATGAGCGTCTCTTCATTGGCAGGAATATGTTTGTAAATACATGTCTTTTTCAATATATATTAAAGATAATATTCTGAGGTTTAAACCATCGATCTGCCATCCATATGTTGATCAATTCACTTCCCATTTCCTTTTTTTTACAACTTGAAACAAACGATCCTCTGAAAATGACACGCCATTTACAACAGGCTGGTTAATTTCTAAATCCACATACTGTTATAAATCCTGCAGTTTTCTTCTCTTTATCTTCGGCTGAGTCAGCAGCAGTCAGTCTCCACATCCTGTTCATCTGTCTGCCAGCTCCGACAGTAGCACAGATATTTCCGTTATTCATTGTGATCCACAGTGATACAGTCAATGAATAAAATCAGCCCTTCCTATAGCACGGGCTCAGGGGCACGGATGGAAAGCGAAACACTTGAGAGTAGCACCAGGTCTGACAACAGTGTTTACACCAGGTCCATAGTTTATTTCAATTAAAGATTAATTACTTCCTGTTTGCACATGCCAAACAGTATTAGCCTCTTTATGGTAATTGCCACAGTTGAAAAGTCATGAGCATGTTCAAACTTATTTTATTCCCAATTTCAACATGTTTCTCCTACTTTTTGTTCTCTGTGAATTCTAAAATATGGTTTTATGCGTTATTTTCTGTTTGAAGGGGCACACCACCCATTTAACAAGTATCTGTTAACTCTTAGCATACAAACACAGATGAGTAAATGTCCTCTGTGGCTCTGATTAGGTTTTATAACTGATGTAACATTATCATTATGGGAAATTCAAGATCCAGTGTTTTTAGTGCTCATCCATTCGTTGTAAGCCTGTCTCTTGTAAATCCTCTAACTTTATGAAACCCCAGCAGAGTATAAACAGAAATTCCACTGTCATTCATCCTAACAAACTATACTTAGCTTTGTCCATCATACTTGTCATAACAACATTGCACTCATCCAAATATTTGCTAAAAGACAGACAGGGCCAGAAACATGATGTCAGACTAGTGAGAAAAAAGAAAATTCCAAGTGAGAAAAAGATTCAAGATATTCAATATATATATAAAACCTATAATAGAGATCTTTATTGACACTGTCCATTTACAATGAAAGTGACTTTAGAGCAAGTCTGTTGATTTCTAAGTAGGTAACAAACATAGGGTTAGGGTTAGTGGGAAGTAGAAGTTGTAAAAAATACAAGTGACCTCTGTTTGAAGAGCTCAGGACTGCTGCATCAGTGCTAACTGCTCTCTCATATTCTGAAGTCTGCTTTCCTGCAGTCACCCCAACAGATCATTTAATCTATGGGTCTGCTTGTTCCCAAACAATCAAATTTATGTTCTAGTTATGGAGACAGTAGTGCTGCTTACGCAGTCTCATATCTGTGATGTCGAGGGAGTGAAGGCTTTGACCTTCGCCAAGCTCTCAGCCTGTTGCACTCTGCCCCAGAGAGGACAAGAGACAGTGTCTATGAAAATTCCATAACAGTAGCAATGGCCCCGTGTTCCCAGATCTCAGCAACTCACATTTCTCATAGCTGATATTTTCACTTGTCATAGAAAAGTGTAGGGGAGGACAACTAATAACATGAATGATGCTCAGTTCCAGTAAATGTCTCACCAAATTATTACAGCAAACTGATATCTAAAATAGCAGGACCAATTGATGGTCTAAAATGGGACACACTTGTCATTAGTGTTATCGACACCTCTGAGTGTTTCCTGCTGCAACCTGTGAAAACGTCTGCTGTGTTAAGGGAACATTTCTTTGCTGAGTATGATGTTATAACTGGCAGAAATAATCAACAAAAGTGTAAGAATAAAAACAGAGTTGCAATAAATAATGTTTTTCAGGGACAAATTTTAAGGAGATTGTTCCTCCATTAACATAAATACATGCACAGTCTTTTTCAGGTCAGAGGAGTCCTGATGTTTGCATTCATCGTGGTCCAGGTTACGCTTCATGTGGTCCAACTGTTTTAATAAGCTCTTGTACCACAATCATTATTCTTGGTCAGTGGATTTAAATTATCACATTAATCGGAGGAGGGATTTGAATTTGATGTGCGCCTGTGTTTATGCACTCTCACACGGTTATAGTGGAGAAACTTGTTGTTAGCGGCTCCCTGCAAAGATAGCTTTCCTCGATATTATCTCTGCTGATCACTTTGGGATGATTGAAGAGACCAGTGTGTGATACGACGGCATCGGCACACAAATTCACAGTGTGAGGAGAGGGTTGAGGCGCCCACAGGATGCAGTGCAGGCTTATGGGTAACACGTATCTGCTGGATCACATCCTGTCAGGACGTGGGGATTATTCTGCATCTGCTTGCAAAGCTTTAAAGAGACACTTCAGGGAGAGTGTGTGATATTTGAAGTGGTTGCTTTTGTGTGAATTTAATTACTGATAAAGGCTGCTGACAAAATTGCAAAGTGCATATGCTATAAGATATTTGCTAAATTAGAAGATACATAGTAAACACACACACACACACACACACACACACCTGTTTTTTTATTCAAGTCTTAATCTCCTGTCTGCTACTGCACTGACAGGTCCTGCCTCCCAGTTTAGTCATAACAAAGAGGTTGGAGATTTGTGAAGAGGATCAAACAGGCAGCATGCACCATAAAACCTGTTTATCTCTGTTGTAACCTTGGTGCCCAAGCAACTGTGAAAACAGGCAGGTGTTAAAAACACGTTTGTGGTTGGTTTTTAGTGGAAATTTGTCAAATTCCGTTTTTAATTGCAGCTTTATTCGTTAAGGTATAGACAGTGAATGTTTTTCTTAAACTCACTGTTTGTGTCAACGTCACAAACTAAACAACCAGTTATCCTCAGATTTTTTCAAGTTATGCTATTCAGAACACGTGGCTAGAATTCACTTACTGAATGCGTTGCAGTGAGACGTAATTTGATGCAGATCCAAAATGTAAAAGCCTGATGATGTGCCGCTAATAACCATACAGGCATGGCTGAGGCCTGTTTACTCATGTGCAGATGTCTTGATTACCGAGCCATTAGATTAATTGAGATAAGCTTCACCATGCCGCTCACATATCCTAACTATATCCTGCACAAATAATCAGCACTTGGCTGTGCAAGGTTAATACAACATTCTGTGAAATGGCCCGACAGGCCGGCACGCCATAAAGAATATGGTGAACGTTGTCTGCGGCCTCATGGGACCAGTGGACCATGTCCTGGCACTGATATTTTGACAGATGATGCATCACCATCAACTGCAAGATCTATTGTTATGACAGGAGGAAAGATGGTATCATACTGCAGCAATATCCACAATCTGACAAACACAGAGATAAGCACACACACGCAGACACACAATCAAGAACGTTACAGCAAATTAAAAACAAGTACTCTAAAAAAATCACATATTAACTTTTTTTCAATCAAAATATTATTGTCTGATGACAAATTAAATCTGTGTTTTTTATTCATTGTTTGGAGTCATAAGTCACAGGTTGCAAGGAAGAGCTGTCATTATTATTGAAGTACCATGCATTTGCCACTAGATGTCTCACTCCGTGCTTGTTTTTAGACCACAGACACACACACACACACACACACACACACACACACACACACACACACACACACACACACAGTCTCACACCCTGGTGCACACACAGTCACATGCAGGATGCACATGGTGTGTTTAATATGACCAGCCCGAGCCACTCTCCACATGTGTTGCCGTCTCCTCTGGGACGACAGGAAAGCATCTGCCACCCCCTGTCTGTGTAACACATTTCTGGGAAAACAGCCCAAACCTGTGGCTCAGGATGAGGGAGATGACACACATAAACACACAAATGCACCAACACACATGTTTTTCCACTATCCCATTGAGGACGCTCATTGACATAAGGCTTTTCCGTGCCCCTGACAACTGAAAGCCTAACCCTAACCCGACACCAGATTCTCATCTTAATGTTAATCCTTTAAATCATTCTGTACCAGTGACACGTATTCCCATTGGTGAATTCTATTTAGGTTAAAAAAACACCCCTACCCCCTGTTTATGGCCTGATTTTCATTGTTAAAACACAGATGACATATTTCTCCCTGTCTCTCCATGCTGGAGAAGATTTTATTCAGTGTATAATAATAATCATAGTAATAATAATATTAATAATTGATGCATCACTTTAGTAATTGATGATTACTGCTGTAAAACCAACACATAAACAAACCATTAGGTGTAATAAGAGAAGACTTACATGGCTGGCTTCATTAGGCGCTCAGAAGCAGCCTCCTCACTGTGAGCCCAGCTGCTTACTTCACCTGGTTGGTTAGTTTTTCTGTATGTACGCTTTTATTTTTTCACTTTGCTGTGGGGAGTATGTGCCCTCTGTACCAGGGAGAGCTCTGCATAGGTCACAGTGGGAACACATGTAGCACACAGTATGGTGAAAATCATAACGGCATGAGCATGTTACTCTTCCCTTCCAGGTGATACTGAGCGTTAGTACAATACTGTTGAAGGATTGTACTCCAACTGTACTTTACTGTGCCAAAATTAGTCAGTTCATTGATCGACAGAGTGTGAATTGATTAATTGTCATTATTCATCGAGCCAAGCTCACAAGTATTCACATGGTTACAGCTTGTGAATGGGAGTAATTGTTCCTTTTTGTGTTTTATTTAATTATAAATATAAGATATTTACGTTTTGGACTGGTTATAGATCAAATGAAGCAATGTGAAGACGTAACTTTAGACAAATTGTGGTAGATATTTTTCCCGTTTTCAAGTATCTAATAGAAAAAAGAATGAATATTAGTGTGTATTAGGAAATGTATTTACTCAATGATTAAAACGGAAATTTGAAAAATGTCAACAGATGAATCAGTATTGAACATCATCCTTTTTGTTGCAGCCCCAGTCAAAGCATAAGTTGTAGACAAAATCAACACTATACATAAATGTGTATGGTTGTTTGATAGTTGATATTTTCAGTTTTACCATATGCTTGGCACGATTTACACAACAATACACCAGCACAAATACTGTTGCAGTTGTGGTATGTGTCCCAGTACAGTACCATTTTGCTGTATTATCCACTCCATTTTGATGTTCCATTATCTTAGTAATTGGAATAAAGCTGACAGGAAACAGAATTTAGTTTTACACTGGTGTGACGGAAGTGATGTTCCATGTCCCTCCCACCAGGAGCCTGATTGGATATCCCCGAATCAGTAGTTAATCAATACCAGGAATGTGATTGGTCATCCGTAAAGCAGCTGTTTTCTACGTAATGAGGAAGCAGATGCATTGAAGAAATACCAGGTAAAAAGAGTATTAATCAATACATTTGTTTTCAGTTTTGATGGTACATATATAATACAGCAGAGTTAATGGAGACAAAAGTTAATGAGAGTCCTCAGGTCTCCAGCACGTGATTGTGATTGCTGGTGAAATAATTGCGGATTAATTTATAGCTGGTGAAATAATCAAATAATAATGAAGTATTTGTTTTATTGCATCATTACCTCTGTGCACTTCATCAGCTACACACAGCACGAGATGTAACGTGACACACACAGCCACGTCATCAGGGTTAAAGTGAGCAAAACCAATGATCCAGATACTTGAGATAAAAGTTTGAAAAAATCGTGACATTGATTTAAAGTAATGTGGCTCAGCCCTTGTTTGTTTGTGGGTTGGTTTATTCTTTTGTAAGCAAGATTTCACTAAAACAACGGTTTCAACAAAACTTGTGAGAAGGATGTGTTATGGACCAGGGAAGAACCCATTAAATTACGCTGTGGATCGTTTGTTTAACATTGTGAAGTCTTTTTTTCCCCTTAATTTCTCTGAATAATTTTAGGCTCTTGATTAAAAAGCAGGCATATTTAGGGGACTGATATTCATGAGTGTGTGCAATATGGTGCAGACCCTGGATCTTGTGAATTTAAATGTAGTTTCATAGATATAGTGGTGGGCTTTGGCGGAGGTATGTGATCTACTGAGTGTTATTCCAGGTGTATATGTCTTTCTTGTATTGTTTTTGTGTAGGATATATAAAATAATATGTATGCATCTTAGTCAGTAAATGCTGTGATGTAGAATTGATCTGTTTCATGTAACTGGCTTTAAATAGATGATCAAATCAATTACCCAACAGAGGTGTGACTGATATTGTATGTAGTCTATACTCATAAAGAAATCAAATAGAAAAGCCATTGAACAGCTCAGATTGAACTATTCCGTTTAAGCCTAAAGCTCCAGCTGCACAGAGAAGGTTAGCCGTTGTCATGCAAGGTGAAGTGATGTATTAGAAGCTCTCAGTCTTGGTCCTGCCTCTCACTGCAGGCCATCTATTTCCTCATGAACCCTCACTCACTCTCTCCGGTTGTAAAAGCTGCCAGTTTGAGTACAGCTGTGTGTTTATGTGTCTGTCAGAGTGTGACTGCAGAGAATAAGCTGCAGAATGTGCGTTATCTATTAATTCCTTCATTAAGCCCTTATCGCCGGTTTTAATGCAAATTAAGATGCGTTTTAATGTGACAGCAGGGCGGGCAAGCGACTATGCACTTCTCCCTCCACAGTGACAAGAGGAGAGGGGTAGACCACGTTCAGACAGGACCACCCGCTTGCCTTATCGAACCACTGAAGGCGCCACGGGCCTGTTAGTTTTGCCTCTTTAACACAGACACAGTTTAATGTACCCGTTACGCCGATGCTGAGTTATTCACCCGCTGCAAACGCTTCTGAGGCCGATGTGATGACAGAACACAAAGCAGAGCTTGAAGGAGCATTTTCACTCATATTCAATCCACTTCAAATCCCTTTATTTCATCAGAAACAACAGCTAAAAAATAATTTCTAACAGAAGCTTGTTGAGTCCAGCTGGAACTGGGAGGTGAGTTGAGAATCACTGTGAGGGGCTGGAGAGGACTTGCATGCTACACACGGCGTAGGACAATTAGAGGTCACTGCTTTTTCTGAATGTGGGGGAGCAATGTTCTGCTATATTTACACACAGGAGAGAGATGATAGGTAGATAGTGTCGTGTCCCAGATGAGCGATATAGAGAACAGACTGAAAGTATGAATTGTTCATTGTTGCAACAAAATACCCAGATCTGAATAATTGCAATATTTATAGAGACGCTGTATCATCATTTAATGTAGAATCAAACACTTGGAATCAGGGTGAGGCTTCTTCATCAGTTCACCAAGTCAGAGTGCAGATGCAAATACTCAGACACTTTGATGGAGGGATGGATAGATAGGTAGATAGATAGATAGATAGATAGATAGATAGAAAGATACTAAAGTGAAAATGTTCTGGATAAGAACACTGCCCTCTTGTGCATTGACTCTGAGCAGTAACCAACAAGGGATGGATACATGCGATTCACCCTATTTTTTATAACATCAAATAACTTATAGAAACCAAACTTACTGGAAAATTGAAGACTTAAACAAAAGAACTAACTTAAATGAAAGAAACCATCTTCGAGAAACATTTATTTAAGTGCCCTTTGACTTGTTTGGCCAGTCTATATTAGCTGCGCATAGACACGTGCCTTTGCGGCTCCTACCATATGGAGCAAGACAAAAGTTTTGGAAACACAGTCAGGTTGGGGTCACAATGGACACTTTTGTTTGAATTATAATGAGATCGCATTGACAGGTCTGCAATATGCAGACTTAGCAGATGGCTCATGGACAGTGAGGAGAGGCGGGGCGTGTCGTGGGCCGGTGGGCTACAGGTCTTGTGTTATAGCAGCTGGCTGATCTGCTGCGCATCAGCAACACTGAGTGATAAAAGAAAAGAGATGGAGAAACAGTGGAGCGGAGTGAGGATGTGGAACTCTAACTTTATATTGTGACTGGTACTGAAACAATTCTTCTTTTACAATATAAATAATGTGCTGATTTATTTCTTGATTAGATCAGTTATGTGTTTTGTTAGTAAAATTTCAGAATAGTGTCCAATGCCCATCACAATTTCTTGGAGGTGAAGGCAACTCATTTTCTCATTTGTTTTACCGACATACCGATACTATATTCTGAAATGCCTCTGATACTGGAGAACGTGGCAGGTCGGGCATCGACAAAGTACATCATCCTGCACCCCATGAGTACAACAGCGATGTGTCTGTATGGAAGACTTCATTTTTGAGCTATTTAAAGGAAGTAATTGTTGTGTATTCTCAGATTTATTGTTTCTCTGTATATTTGTTTTTAAGGGTTTAACTTGAGCGAGGCCATAAAACAATGATAGCAATCATCACTTCCATACAAAGAATGGCAGAATACAGCTGATAAAATACATAATAGTTTGTATTTTTTATATGCACTGGTATCGGATCGGTACTTGACCAATTCGCAAAGTCCAGTATCTGAATCGGGAGGGGAAAATGGTACTACTTAACACAAGACACCAAAAAGCATCTGTTAAAGCATGTGTCCTAAATATAGTCATCTACAACGTAAAATATGTAATTTAGCAAATATCTGACCAAAGTACAAGTAAATAGTTTCATACCCAGCTCCATATGAAGTACACCAGTATATCATTGGTGTACACTGCCGACGTGAACCTTGCGTTAAACATGTAGGATTGACGTTGTCATGACAATCATAAACAAAAATGGTTTAACTAAGAGCCTCCTCCTTTAGTGCGTTACTTCCTCTCCCTGTGTGGCACTGATGTCTCTTTCCTCCCCTCCATTTCCCACTCTCTATCCTTCTCAATCCCAGCTTTGATGTATGCATGAAGGAGGATTTCCTGAAGACCA
Source organism: Paralichthys olivaceus (assembly GCF_024713975.1). NCBI lineage: Eukaryota > Metazoa > Chordata > Actinopteri > Pleuronectiformes > Paralichthyidae > Paralichthys > Paralichthys olivaceus. The sequence continues at coordinate 11,725,067 of NC_091094.1, forward strand.
AAGAGGCCATTACCCAGGGGCCATTAGGCCTCTAGTAGAGCATGTCAATGAGTGCTGAGTCTTGCTCTGTTTTCACATGCAGCCACTTGTCTATGTGGGGGTGAGGTTGAGGGGGGGATTCCCTGGAGGTGATAAAAATGTGGCCTTAAATGTATATATTTCCTCTCATAAACACTGCCTTTTTTAAACGGAGCGGCTCTGTGTTCGTGTGCCCTACTGTAACATTTGAAATAGTGGTTGGTTTCCTACTGTTGCACGTGAGGAGGTTGAGCCATTAATTGCCGCTCTTGTTCTTTCATGCAGACTAAGAGTGAGGGGAGTGAGTCATCATCATCAGGATGAAACGCTCTGACATTTGAGCGTGAACGTCCCTGAGAGCCTTGCGGCCTGACATCACTGGGTATATTTGTATTTTACAGTAAAGGAGGTGAATGGAGCACTGTCGTCGGGATGAGATTCTTTTTTGTCTGTTGATAGTCGCAAAGCATTATGGTCATATAGGTAATAACCACATTTCAGAGCAAAGCAAATAATGTAGGATGTGAGATAAACAAATATTTATGTAAACGAGGAGGTCTGTGTTATTTAGATGGGATCTATCTGTTGTGTTGAGTGGATGAAGCTAAAAGGGGGATGATAAACTGTGAGGTGAGCAGGGAGTGAGCTGAAAGGGACACAGAGGGGAGATAACCTCGATTGCTGGAATCACTCTGCCGATCTCTTCAGTATATCCTTGTCGAGGACAAGGGCACGCCGACTTTTCTCTGCCGCTGTGAAGAGAAAAAAAAAGAAATGCCCTCAAAGAAAAGCGTGGTAAATGAGTGACAGTATATCATGCTCCTGTTTTTAGAGAGAGTACTTGAGAAGGATCACTGAAGTTTGCTGAGAGCGTCGGGAGTCTCTCTCAAGGGCAGCTGGCTCTATCATGGCAACGCACGGTCCCTCTCTAATCAGAAACATAAAATCTTAGCATTCAGCGTGCTGACTGGACGAGGTTTTACATAGTGTGAAGGCTCCTTTTTTTCTGTCCAACGCAGCAGAACATCAGCATACAGGCCACAGAGAGAGACAGAGGAAGAGGTTATAGGCACGGAGGGAGAGATGGATAAGGTGGAGGAGAAGGAAGATAAGCAACCAGTGTGTGTGTTTGTTTGCGTGTGTCTGGTTGTGTGGGGTGCACTTTCACTGGTGACTTTCCCGAGGCCTGCAGACAGGAGAAACGAGGAGTGATTAATTTTACTCCAACCTCCTCGGCCTCTGTCTGGGGGAGCACTCCCGGGTAAAAGGAGGTTGGAGCAGGACACAGAGCAGCAAAACTGTCTCCTTCCGCTCTCCTCCCTCGATCAATAACAGATTGGCAGGTCAATCTCTTCAGGAGAAGACTGCGCGGCCAATGAGAGAGATCCCTGAGCAGCAGAGGCCCGCCTCTTGTCCGCTGTTGTCACAGTTTGGACGCTCAGCAGAGCTTGAGGTCATTGATCTGTGTGTTTTCACTGAGCAGATCCCTTAGCAGGGCCAGATCGATACGCTATAATAAAGAGTGGATTCTGTACGAGCAGCGCAGTGTCTTCGACGAGATCCGAGGCCCTGGGGTGGCAATCACCTCTTTTATCTGCCACTCCTCCGCCCCACAACCACACAAACATACAGGCAGATGAAATTTAATTTGCATTTAAGGTAGTAATATGACAAGGCCATACATCAGGAATGATTGTTGAAATTGGTTGCCACTCATCTCTTGGTCCCTGCAACTGCAAAACACCCAGAGGCATCGTATCCATCCAGAGAGACATCCTGACCCACTGATGTTTTATTTACACAGATAACAAAACACACTTCCTTCTGTTGGAGACAACTACTGAAAGTGCATTCGTTTAAAATTTAATTTGCATTAATTTTTCTTTCTCTAGGCCCTGTGCACTAGGTAAATAGAGACATGTTTGCCTAATGTATGTTTGAATGGAGAGAAAATGAAGGGGCGGCTGTGAGTCAGCAGAAATGTTTTGTGTGAGTCAGCCTGCCCACATCTGTCCACAAGTATCTGTTTGTTATCATTAACTTCCTGATGGGAAGTGTGGTACGCTAAATAAATGTGTGAGAGTAGCCATCAATTGTGGCCATTTCACTCCGTGTATGGAAGAATAATAATAATAATAAATCAAAACAATGCTGTCATGATTCTCTACCTCAGATCGTTTGCTCAATATGTCTCAAAAAATAGTGTCTCCGCAGTATAATCTGATTATTTTTGTTTGCCATTTCCTGAGGAACAAGCCACAAGTATTTGTTTTGACCGAATGATCTGTGACGTCCATGAACATGAGAGAGGATCAGCCGCTGCATTGCGCTTCATCCCTGCCATCGGCTGGGTTTTTCCTCCCCTGCTGAGGTCTGTGCCCTGCAGTGTGTCCTTTATACCAAAACAGCCCCGTCTTCACTGTCAGCGATAAGACAGAAATGCTGTGCAGCAACCCTGACGACTGCTGTGTGGCTTTCGGTAGCAGAGCACCTGCGTGGCCCCTGCTGACTTGACTGAGCCAAGGACAGCACGGCCACAAGACCGGCTGTCTATGCTTATAGCAAACGGAGGGATGTAGGAGTGGCCTGATCCAGGGACTCTTGGTCATAATGCCTCGGACATGTTTTCCCCTAGTCTCCGTTTGCAAAGAACTTTAATACCTGAGGACATTGAGGACAGAGACACAATGTACACAGTTTATGTAAAAATCTATTCATCTTTACACTCTATTGAACAAAATGAAAGTGTGCACCACCCACATAGGAAGATCAGAGAACAAACAGGAAAACAACCAGTGCAAGAAAAGGCACCAAGACAGAAACAGAAGCACATACAATGATACACACGTGTGCAAAAAGCCACAGAAACACACGTATACACACACAGAGCTGACAGAGCTGACAGGGAGAGAGAGAGATATGCTCTCCGGGGGGTAACTTCATGCTAAATTAGATTTACTCTGAGGATTCAGTGCATCTTCCTCCTCGTTTACCGTTAAAAATGAACAGTATCTGACAATGTGCAGAGGAAAACTTCATCCTCTAAAATGTAATACAGTGCAGCCTACCTTATTAGGAAACTTATCATTATTGAGAGGCTTTCAGTTATGGAAGATAAGGAGACGTACCATGACCCAGGGGTGGATCCTGGGGCGGGGCCAGGGGGGCATCAGCCCCACCTTAAATATAAAACTAGTCCGGACTAATAATAAATGTGACAATTTTTTAAGAATATAAAGACATTTCTTAGTATCTTTGAAGTAAACAATGTGCTTCAACAATTTTCTAAATATCGTCAATGATATACGTCTTTGCTCATAGTGATGAGCTAACAGTAACATGAAGGACACAATCAGTAATTGTTTGTGGATGTTGGACAGATAATTGGCCCCTCTGTGTAAATTGTCGCCCCTGTATGGCCCCTTTTTAGGAAAATCCTTGATTTGACACGGCTGTGCCCATTTTGTAAAGTTACATTTCAAATAATTCCCCTCGTCTAAATAGCAGGTGACAGAATGAAACAATAACAAGGTATCTCCAAAAATGAGCTTATTAATTCTCCCTGTATTCATTTAAATAAATGTTCATCCACTGGACCAGATGAGCAAATAAGTAGAACAAATGTAGTTGGAGAGCAGCCCCCAAGGTGATTGCTGAATGTTTACACTCCAGTTAATACAATCCGCCCCTCCAGAGTCATGCCTCTAATTACCAAAATAAAGCCTTGATTTCTGCGCGAAACTCCGACTTTGGGGAGGATGCGGCTCGTGGAGGAGAGTGGACATGAGGAGGAAGAGGAGGTGGCCTGATGCGCGCCCCCGCCTGTCGCACAGGAATGGGCTACGACCACTCGTGTCAACAGCTGAGTCAAGCGCTACAGATGCTCTGATTGCATATGGGAAGTTAGGGAAGTGGACCTTCAAAATAAAGTAATCCACAGTACAGAATTGGCTGTAGTGGCCAAGTGTGTGTACACATACAAAATAATTATAATAGCTCTATTTACACAGCAGCTTTCATAGCAGTGGTCACAAGGTGCTTCACAAACAGGACAGATAAAAACAAGAATACAAAACATCAGAGACAAGAAGCAGAATTACATTTAAAATCAAAGGAAAGGTATTCAAATAATTTGACACTGTTCTCAGGGTACTCACATTGAAATAGATATAAAGTCAAGGTTGAAAACAACAAAGAAACCAGAACTAACGTAAGGAATTGTGCGAAACACTTGTATAATGCTTGATTAAGTGCCATGCCAGGATACCAAATATATATCCTTACAGCAGCTATTCAGGTTGCCATGATGTAACATGCTTGTACAAATAATTCTGCTACTTATGGTTACTCAGGGCTGCTGCCATGATGTAACACCGTCCTTTCGTGAATGCATTTTACTGATGATGTTAAGATAAGTGTAATTGTTTCTGCAGACCTCTCCGGTTCAAAGCGATTAGGCCTTGAGAAGAAAGTGGTTTTATTGTGAAAAGTAGACGTGTGAACATTCTCTTGTTGTCTTCGGAAACTTTACGCTTGTGTGGTCGTTTCATTGGAGAGAGTGCGAGAGGAAAAAGGAGCAAATGTACGCGGTGGCGGCGGAGAGGGAGGGAGGACAGCGAGTACGCAAATAGGCAGCGAGACACATCATCATCACCACCATCATCATCATCATCCACAGCAGCAGCAGCAGAGGCAGCAGCAGCAGCAGCTCTTTCCTCATCCTGATCTCCAGCTGCCAACCCTCCTCTCTCTCTCTGTGTGTCTCTGATTGAGATTTCACTGCCGGCTGAAGTGTCCAGAAGCCTCCGCCAACCTCCACCTCCCTCCCCGCACACACACGCACACTTTCTCCGGAGCTCGGTTATTCTTAGCTCCGCGCTGCCAGAGACTGTCCTTCCGGTGCTGCTCTTATTTATCCCAGTTTCTTGAATATTTAATGGAAAATGGCGATCTGCGCGCAGTCGTGCGGCTTTTTCTGCCTGCTGGCGGTCCAAACTCTACTTCTCATATGTGTCTCCACGCCGACAGTCGGGACCCACCTCTTCCCGCAGCACTACACGTAAGTACCCCGCACCGTGTTGTGTTTTTGTGGGTGGATGAACCGGGGGGAGCGCAGCGCGGAACTGGGACAGGTGGCCCCCGGACGAGCCTGCACATGCGGCCGTGGTGTTTACCTTGAAGTCGCTGTCCCCTCCACCACAGACGCAGCGTGTCTGTTCTAATGCTGCCTCATAAGACTGTGGCTCTCACAGAGACCATGTTGTTGTTGTGGGCAGTGGCTTTTAATACCCAAATCCTTATTCAATTTAGACATAGCCAACAAGGAAACAGGCTACCAGGAATCATGCACAGGTGCCACAGGCGAATGATCCCTAAAAGCAATGATTTAACATCCACAAGGTAAAAAAAATCAAACAGTTGCATTAAAATTATGAATAATAGTAATCATGGTCCATGTGCTGTCTTGGTGTCACTATGGGGAGAATTACGCACGATGGATAGGCTGAGCCATAACGAGGCTAGTCTAGAGAGTCCTCCAGCGTATAGTGCACAGGCACCGTGGAAATAATCACGTCTATCCCACAGCAGGATACAGTGGTGTTTTTTTAACCGGATAATATTGACTCAGAGAATAAACCAATTAGTTAATGGCACAGGAGCCGCCAGGTCTTTAAAGCTCCCCTCCCTGCATCTCATTTAAATTCTCACACAAACTACTAAACTATTTTCAAGATTATTTATAGCAACATGGCTTCCAGTCATGATTCCTTTTATTTTGTATTAAAGCAAATACTAGAGGTTTAATTGGTAGAAATCTGGTAGAAATGTCACTGTTGCTTTATCCGTGTGTCTTTAGGCACAGAAAAGTATCAGAGCTTCCAGCTGTTTTTTTCAGACGAGGAAACTATTGTTGGAGTTTTTCATCGTTGCACCTGTTGTTGGGGAATTTGTTTCTGCTGTGATAATGTAGAGTAAAGCACGATTCTCTTCTCTTATGTGAAACAGACTAAGAGTTTAACCTTGAGTGACACAGAGGCAGAAACACAAGGTCTGCTGCAACAATTTTCCACCTTTGCGTCATAGAAAGATCCAATAAAAGACGATGATGAATAGAAACCAAATACAGTTTTTTTGTAAATGGATTTTGCCTAATTTAAATTCAGTTCATATTTACTCTGAAGATACAAAACCCTCATGAAACTATAAGAGCAACTGTTGCCCTCTCCAGTCTGTGATATGTGGCTTCGGGTCCTCTTAATGATGCTGGTGTTGTGATGATCTGATGGAGTGTGTCCTGTTTGGACGGTTGGTCAGTCAGGCTCATCACAGGTGACAGAAATATACATTTCTCCCTGATGCATCCACTGGATAATCTACATGAAATCTTCAGGGTTTTGTTGGTCCTCGTGGCCAAGGTGACATTCACAGAAAAATCAGTTTTCCTTCATATTACTGCTGATTGATTTTTAGCTCCGTCATCGATTTGATTGATCACCATAATTAAAAAGAATGCAGATCATTTCTCCTTTTAACATGAATGTTTAATTTATATTTGCTGTATTTGCATTCATATTTTGTTTTAAATTATACTTTCATTCAATGGTCAAATGCGAGGCTGCATGTATAATCTTATAGCAACATCCTCATGCTCTGCTTTTCCCTCCAAATATTACAAACTACTGAGATTATTGTAACTGCTGGATTAGAGATAGCATTGTATTAAAACAATGGTAATCTCATTATATTTTATTATAATCAGTGTTAGCCAGTGTTCTTGTTTGAGCAGATAAAAATAGGTGAGGTCCAGGTCTGGTTTTGTTGTTGTTTTAAATCCGGTCCTCCCCTGGGTTTTCAAAACTAGGTCTCGTGTCACCCAAGTCTTTGTGCTATTTGCTAAAATTTGACTGTTGGCTAATTGAAGTGTATAGGGAGTAGCTGTGGCTGTGTCCATGTGGGTGTGTAGGCCTGACACACACACACACACACACACACACACACACACACACACACACACACACACACACACACACACACACACAGGTTTGAGAATGTGTGTGCTGATGGTCTGATAGCCACTAGCTGAGGAAGGGCAGAATGTCCTGTAGTCCATTTTGACAGCAGTGCCAAGAGAGCGTTCTTTCTTTGGACCTTGCTGTCTTGCAGCCTAATCAGAATTGCATGTAGTTAGTATATTTGTGTGGTTTTCGTGTATTGTGTGTGTGTGTATGTGTTTGTTTGGAGGAAATTATTTCCATATAAACTATATGGTGAAAACGTATTCCAGTAACTTAAATGTAAATGTACGAATGTCCAATTTTCTCTAGAAAGCTGCAATGAAAACTCAGAGCAGCTACATTTTAGGGGGAAAAATCTTATTTCCACACATGCAAAATCATTCCACCTTCTGCCCTTAAAGATATCTCAGTATTGCACTTAGGTCATGGTTCATGGCAGCAGAGTTCACATATTGATGTTTAATCTACTTTTCCATAATGTTTGTCTCACTTAAATCATAATACATGAAAAAATACCAAGAGACAAATGGCAGGGTTTTAATCCAACATCAAACTACAAAGAGTTGACCTACATGCGCTGTCCAATGACAATGTCTCGTCTGTGTTTTTAAGGGAGATAAGAGCTTTCACCACACATAAGGGCTCAAAGCATTTACCAAAGCAGCATCTCCCCATCTCTCTATAGCTGAATGAAGGGGTCTGTGTATGTTTTTCCACTTTGATTTACAATTAGCCCAAATCTCAAGTCGTTTTACAAGAGCAAATAAATATTCACGGTCAGCGTCAAATGACCTGCCCTGATGCATGTCAGTTTTAATAGTTGCATGGTCGACTATTGGTCATCTGTCGTTTTCTGTATTATTGATGTATTTGATGTTATGCAAACGATTGAAAAATGTCAACACCCAGAAGCTGGAGTGAAAAGGCTAATATCTGTTTTTATCACGATGTGAGACTATATGCTGAAGTATGTTATCTGTTATTGATTTAACTCATTGATAGATCATAATTTGGATATTTGACTGTGACATTTTTGTACCATTGCAGCAGAATAAAGATGGTGGCAGACTTTTATAATCTTGATAACGTGTCTTGATTTAATCAGATATTTGAAAATCTCTTGAAAAGCTGAACTAGTGTTTGCTTATGTTGACACAGTTTTGTAACCATGTCAAGTTGGTTCTTCATTTTATCTGTGACATACAATATCTCCATAGGATAATGTATTTGAGATATTATAGAGAGAGAATATATCCAATGATATGAATTTCTTTTCCAGCCTACGTACTATCTTTGTGCTGAACAAGGAACACATATATTCTCTTATCCCTGTTATCTACAACTAATTAAAATTATAATTATTAATTATGATACCCAAATTATCATTATTAATATCAAATCAATAATACTCTTAAGACTGCTTGTGTCAGTATTGAGATTTTTGAGACGTTTTGGCATTGTTCTTTTTCACATATACTTACAATATGAGACATAACATAGGGCCCTGTGTGTGTGTGTGTGTGTGTGTGTGTTTGTGTGTGTGTAGCATGTAGACTAATGAAGTTGCGTAAGAAGTCTGCCTGGCTCGGGGACAGAGGTAATGTCCCTCACTGTTAGTATCACTGCGCCGTGCTCGGCTCTGCTCTCACTGTAAGCTTGTTTTTATTTCATATCGAGGTGACCTTTTCATAGTCAGCGGCCTCTCCCCAGCGGTCCCGCTCTGCACAGTCCTTTTTGGAGGCCCTCTCGCGTCCTCATAATCTTGTCCCCGTAAACACAGCCAGGGCTCTGTGCTCGCTGGCGTGTTTGCTCTTCTGTTACTCTTCTGATGAGGCCCGCTCCGGCTTTGTGATTACGTCGAGCGCTGTCACTGCTCGGCAGATTTGTGCAATTTAATAAATCTGTCTTCCTGCTTGTCTTTTGAGCAAATCTGACATTTAAAGATGACATTTGTCTCCATCGTCATATTAAAAGACAAACGACTCTGTTGTGCTGTTGATGCTAGTGATTAGCTATCTGCAGGCTGCTGAAAGGAAAAGGTTGGCACGCAGTCAGTGGTTGGCTCGCAAACACACAACAGAATTTATTCATCTGACTGAGATTGAGTGAGAGTTTCTGTCGTCGGTCACGCACACAGATTGTTCAGTGTGTATCCAGGTTGGCAGGTCGGCCTCTCGCTGCAGCTTTAAAATGATCTAGTGAAAATCTTGATCCATTAAGTCATTTGTTGCTTGCTGGGAGATATACAGTGATGAGCTCCAGCCGTTTGATCTCTTAATTCCAAAGTTGGCTCCGTCTACCGGAGATCAGCTCCTGCTTAGGGTGCACTTCTGTCAGACCAGAGCAGTTTTATTGCAGAGCCACTGATCCCAACCGAGCCATGGCAGACACGTTCGCCGCCAGTCCTGCCAGAGACGACCAGATATATGCAAGGTGTGATATGAAGAGAAGGTTCTGATGACTAACCTAGACATTAGCAGAGATTGACAGTATGAGTTCCAGATAGGGATCTGGGAGCAAGCATAGTTTGGGAGATACACAAAGATGGCAAGAGACTTACAAACAGACTCAATCTCCGATGGAGAAACCAGTGTCTGTGTGATGTCATGCTGATGAGATAATGTCGAGGGATGCAGATTGACAATGTCTAATTTCATTTTGCAGAATGATTCACTGGGCCGGACGTATCGAGAAGGAGCTGGAAAAGGTTCTGCAGCACGTCACCGGAACTCAGCAGATGAGATCGGTGAGTTGACGTCATGCTTGGATGTGACGCGCTGCTATTTTCCTCCATTATTAATCAGTAAGATTGTGCTGGCTGAGGTTGTACAACATGGACTCCCAAGTCCTTGTGCGCAAACACACACACACACACACACACACACACACACACACACACACACACACACAGAGCACTGCAAATCTTCGACATAATTCTTACTTTTTCAATTGCAACTCAGCTTCTGTCAATTTTTTTGACCTAAAAATCCCTATGAACTTTCAATTTAGATTTTACTTATTTTTCACAAAATCTCATGAAACAGGGGCTTAAGATCAAAGATGTACTATATTATTTTATAGGCAAAAAATTCATTTGGTTTAACAAACCCGAAAATGAAGTTGGTTGTCTGCGTCCCTGAATGCGGCTGTGGGTAACACGTGTCTGTCTTGTGGTCGAGCAGATGGTTGAGCAGAGTGTGATTGACACTGTTTCATCATTTTCCCGCCATGTGTGCATGTTCACCGTGCTTCCAGGGTTTGTAATGCACCCTGAGATAAATGCTTCATTATTGCTGTTTGGGTGAGTGTGATTCATCCAGCCGGTGCGGTGCCTGTGGCAGCTCTAATACAAGCAGCTACAGTGGTTAGTGGGACGGCTCATAGTTTGGTGTCAACATTGATGGATCCTAGAGAGGAGGAAGTGCGATGACGGGGAACTTGCTAGTGTAAAGGTTAACGATTAGTGGATATAAAGCAGATGTTCAGATTGCATGATAGAGGTATGGGTTGAATTTGAGGAGTCAGTCCAGTGTTAACAAAACACAACTCAGTATGTTTATCCATCGAAATATTAGCTTTTTTCAGTTTGTGCAAATATTTGTTTCTGCATTTCCACTGAGCAATGTGAATTTCTAAAATTTTTATTTGTTACACTTGGTGTCAAGGTGATAGTATATTTTTTCTGAAAATTCAGAATTTCCAAAATGTTGTCCTTCCATAAAAAAAGCATTTATTTAATCGTGGTGCATTTTTCAGGAGAGCCCGACTGATATGGACTTTAAGTGGACGATGGTGATACCAATCTTAGGGGATAAAAATTTCCTGATACGATAAATCGGCCGATACCCTAACCCCATAAGACTAAATGGCAATAATTCCTAAGATGTTATCAAAAAAGAAATGTAAATGACTCTTGGTATTTTCCAGTTTAAGCATAAACCTTATTATTTATTATTATAACTTATTATAAAGTACAAAGAAAACAAATACAAACAACTTTAATGAAGAAAATAAACATACATAAAATGCAAACATAAATTCATGTTTGTAGACAATGATTTGATCATTGTAAACTTCTAAAGATTTATAATAACCAACAATGTAATGAGAATATTTTCAACACTCAACGTCTATTTTACAGAATCAACAATACAGAAAAGATGCTCTTTTATTTTACATAACATAACAAATTCAGTTTGTTATCTTCATTCAAGTCCTATACCTGCTTATATGTGTGTTTTATAATCACATCTTAGGAATCTTTTATTTTTCTATATACAAATAAATCTTCTGACATATCAATATCAGACATTTATTACTATTAATATTGGCATCAAGTCCCAAATATCCACATCAGTCAGGCTTGAGAATGTGTATGTGTTTGTTTAAATATGTTATGGTTGTTTAAAAACTGAGACGTGTGGACATAGCTGACTTTTGACGTGATGTTAATGCTCAGCGGGCTTTACATTCTGTGGATTTAATCTAATTTACGCCACAAGTGTCTGAGGTTTTCTTCTTTAAGCGAAACCCAAACAGGCCTGTCTCTCTCTAAAAATATCACGTCCGTCCCAGTGATGTCTTGTGTAAGGTGCCCATATGGCTGCATGTGCGTGCGTGTGCGTGTGTGTGTGTGTGTGTGCTGGCCTGACTGTTTGCAGAGCGGGTGTGAAAGAACATTTATCATGGCCCCAAACAGGAGTCGTCACAGGGTGCGCTAAATGGCCCAGCATGCCTAGAAAAGCCATTTTCTAAATGGATGCCTCTCACTATACGTGTGTCTGATAGAAATCTTCCCAGGGCTATGCCGGCTGGTAACAAGATTGCCTCCCTCTGCGCCCCCTTCCTCTTCATGCGCACTTTATTGTCATAGACAAAAAAATGTAAAGTGTGTGCAAATTATTTCTGAGTTTGTCTTACATGGAAAGAGACAAGGAAGTAAGTTGAATATAATGTGGTCTGCACAGTTCCCAGCGGCTGAGGTTTTATTTTTTCTGACAAGCGAGGTAGCGGGTGAAAGAGAGAGAGAGGCTGAGACAGGGCAGCACAGAAAATAGCTGAATACATTTTGAGTCAGTCGCCTTAAACAACACACATACAATATTTTGTTGTGTTTGAGTTTTGTACACACTGTGTTCAAGCTCCGAGTCTGACACATATTAAAACTCATTTCAGTGGTTAAAATCAAACGGGTGACGTGTCGGAGGAGTAGGAAGTTTCGGATAGACAAGAAGAGTGGGTGGCTTTCAAAGCAGAGGAGGAGGAGGAGGGTTTTTTAGAAAGGGAAAGGATGAAGAATTGCTTGACAACTGAGATGGATGTTCAAGCAGTTCTGAGTGTATATTTAGAGTTAAACTACTCAAGATGGATGAAATGATAGAGGGGAAGGACGAGAATTAGTACATTTAAATGTGAGCAGACGGATGCTGTTTATAGTCCTTGTCCTCCTCATTATGCCGCGTGCTGCTGCGTTTGATGTGTTACAGTATGTGATGATGAGAGGCAGCGCTGGACACTGGCATTGTTCCCTTATCCTCGATCGGAGCACTTTTAATAGGCACACATGAGCAGCACACCCACATTCTGTCATTACTGTGATTTGATGGTTTATCACAGATATTATCATCTTCATATGTAGACACCAGGTGGCCACACAGTGTATTAGCTGTATATGCACATGCAGAGAGGTGCTCTGATGGTAGAAGTACTCGGATCCTTACAATATGTACAAGCAGTACATCTAAGTGAAGTATTATCATCAATAATGTATAAAAGTGTAAGTTCCCATTCTGCTACACTGAGATGTTATCACCACTGCCAAGGAGGTTGGTGTTGTTTTCTGTATTTGGTTGTTAGTTAGCATCATTAAATCTTTTGGGCCATTAAGTCGAATTTAACTGTTGTAGCTGACTGAAGTGGATGTAGTTTAAATGACCTCATCATATACAGTTATGTAGTTTAGTCAATGGCTCACAGCCTGTGGCCCCCTTCTCTACTTTGTTATGACAGAGATGTAATGGGTCATATAGGACAGGAGAAAAAGTTTTGCTTGACAAATTTTATTTCAGATTTTGGACTTTTTAGTATTTGATTCTTAAAATAACTGTTGGTGGAACTGTTAATAAATCATGTTTTTTTTGCAGGATTACTCATAAACTAGTGAACCAATTTCCTTTGAATTTTGTGGAGGGGTGGGGTATGAGCCAAGGAAGAACGGGATAAATGGGCAGAGCCAGAAATCGTATCTTTCACTTCCTTTAATATGGAGAGATGTACTTAGTTACGTTCCATCAATGTCTTATTCCCCAGAGAGTCAGAGAAACGTCCTCAGCTAAAGTTGAACCAAAGCTGCTGCTGCTGTGCAACACATGTTGAAGTCTCTCTAATTCATTTCAATGAGAAGAGTCTAATCAGCATCAATAATTTAGCCTGGTGCCCTAAGTTTATCCTGGCTCTTCACAACTCTGTGCTCGGAGGATCTATCTGCCGCCCCACCCTATCCTCTTGCCATTTGCTGCTCTTGATTACTGGAAACCTGAAACCTGGAAATGCACAACCAGATCAATAAACCCACACGTTGAAGTGAGGAGGATGGAAAGACGGAGTGCTGGTTAATGGGTGTGGGATACACCCATTTATTTATTTGAATGATATATATTTTTGCTCTTTTTCCCTCACGCCTGCTCTTCACTCTGTCTGTCTGTGCTGTGTGGCTGAAAGTACATCAGTCAGCCGACTGACCACATGCTGGCTGCAGGTTTATCTCAGTTCAGCACAGACCTTCTTGCCTCTAGTGCTTCCAGTGCACATGTGTGTGTGCGTGTGCACACAGGCGCATGGTAAGTCTGCCTTCATGTTGTTAGCGTTGCTGGAGCCTCTGCTTCAATTTGATCAGCACAGGTATGTTTCCATGACTCTAAGGGAGATGTCGTACGCTGGCTGAACACAACCCCGAACGTTTCCTGTGTTCGTCCAACCTTTCTTCCACCTCCTGGAAACAGAAGGTTGCTCACAGCGAAGACAGTCGTTCTTGACAAACACAGATCTCTCTCCAAAGAGCATCGGTGGATTTACTCACTCTCGCTGACTACAGAAATTTCCAATAATCTGTCTCAGATGCCCAGGGCTACACTCGACATCACCCCTACTCTCACTCCTCAACCCCCCCCCCCCCCCCCCCCCCCCCCCCCCCCAAAGCTGATGTCAGCGTCACCTCCTGCTCTCTCTCTCTGTGTCTGCACCACTGATCCATCGGGGGGTGATGATGTGAGGGGCTGTTCACTCCCATTTGTTTCTTGATTAAAAAGCTTCTTGGGTCTGTGGACAGTTTACAGGAAGAACTGAGGGTCCCGCCTCCCACCATGAGCAGTTACCTTTAAAGGAGAGAGCGTAAGAAAGAGAGAGCACAGACCTCCCCCCTCAACTCTCCCTCCCCTCGACCTTCTGGCCTGGACCTTATACAACAACACCCTGTTATCTGGATGTGTCTGAAACATTACAGGCGTTTTCGCTCTCTGGCTCCGGCTCTCTCTCTCCTGCTCCTCTTAAACCCAAAAAGAATACAAATATCTTAAAGTGGTGCCAAATGTAGAAGACACAGAAGATGTCGGCTTGGAAAGACATCAAGATTTGAAAGCTTTTGGTGATAACAGCCGACACTGGTCAGTGTGCTGTAAACAAAAACACGCAATTTCCGCAGTGGAGTTTATATGGATGTCCTGAAGAATTTCCAGACACCAACTTTCCTGACATTTTAAGGAGTTCATGTCTGAAAATAGCTACGGTGTGTTAGTCATTCATTACTGCTGTTTATCTACACCTGATTAGATTGTAGACAAATAGTACAATCTAGTCAGTCCATGTTAAAGTTAACGTTTCACCACAAAAGACCATGATGCCTTTGATGAGCTCAAACATTTCTATGTTCAGACCAAAGAGAAGCTGAACTAAGATGTGCTGTTACTTCATTCATAGTTGTTTTTCTAAAAAGATAAATGGATGGGTCAATTTCCGTCAGGACGCACTGATGTCTTTACTCATATGAATCATAATGATGATATGATAATGTGCACTGGAAGCACCTGATGTGCTGCACTTAAAGTAGAAGTGAAAGTTAAGTTCATTTATAGCAGATTTTAGTTTTGTTTACACTTGATTATATAAAATATTGATCAGGGTTAAGTGTCGTTTAATATTTTTCATTCAGGTTTAGATTTGATACTTGAATTTCAGTTCAGATGTCAAAAAGTTTAAGAAAGAGAAACAAAGAAATGTAATAAAGTCTCGAAACTTGAGCCAGGTTCAGTAGTATGGCCTTAGCTTCTCCTGTGCATCAGTGTGACACCTCTGTTTATATGAACCAGTCCTAACGCTGGTCTGGACACTTTGGCAGGTACCAAAATAACTGAGGTGATACATAATAATCAGAACTAAATTATGCAACCTTTTTACCTACAGCAGTTAACCATCCATTTGTGTGCCCAAGTGGAATAAATGTTCAGTTTTTAAACCTGGCTTCAGTCCCATTCAGACATCCCATTAGTACATCCCAGGAGCGCTGGGTCGTCAGGGTCACACATCAGGGTCATGAAAGCTTAGACAAGCTCTATTAGTGAACTGCTTCTATTTGGAACCTTTGTGCTGCTCAATTTTCCCTAGTTATGTGCCAACTCTAGCATTTATGTGTATTTACCCAAAACAAGGAACAAAATAAAACACGACAAAATAACAGTGGACATTAGAGACACATAAAACCAGCAGCAAGCTGATCAACAAGCAGTGTGAGAGCTGGTCAGCACCATTACTCCCATGCCTCGGACTCCCCTGCACTGACGGGAGAACAGAAGAGCACACAAACACACACGCTATTCATTTTTCTGCCCTGTTATTGGTTTTCTGACACTGGGGAAGGTTACAAGGATTCCTCAGCTCCCCGGCTTGATGGCCTGGCACTGGTTTACGGTGTTTATATAAATGAGAATACATACACGTATATCTGCAGAGCGCAGCCCTGCACGCAGATATCCCTGTGCTGGTGTTTAGAGGGAATTACTTGAAATAGCTTTGCAATAGAAATATGACAGTTTAGAAAAAGTCGATCCAGATTATATAGTGTTCGTGCCCAGTCTCCATTTTCATATTATGTTTGTTTTTAATCCTCCGCGACAGACGTAGCCTGTATCTTCAAAGGTTCACGTGGATTCTAGGATGAACTGATTAGAATTTGGAGGTCGAAGGTAAAGGTCAGTCTTGGAGCCTCATCTGACGTCGGATTACCTGTGGGGACGACTTCCAATATTTTGAGGTTCCGATGTAGACAGCGGATATTCTGGCCAAGTTTACGGTCCAATCCTCCTCACAAAACACAAACACTGATACTTTTTGTAGGTGTTTTAAGTCCAGGCGACATTTGGCTGATCTCTATTTACAGCTGTCTCCAGGTGAATGCAGATGAATCAAAAAGCCGATGCATTCCACCTCTTTAGCTCTCCTCACAGGCTGTTTACCTGCGTGATGGATCAAACGAGAAACAGGAGCCAGGAGCCTTCAGGCTCCAAAATCTTGTCCCTTGCCAACAGACTTTCACATGCAGAGTCTGTTTATAGAAATTAAAGTTATTGTTTAGTTTTGAAAAATACACTTTTTTTTATTTTTATCAAGTCTTCACTACATATACTCATCTGCAAAGATGTGGATGTAAACTACGACTTGACAGTTTGGCGGAGGAATACAGCTTCAAGGCCAGATTAGTAGTTTTCTTTTGATATTTTACGTGTTTGTTCTGTTGAACCCTGGTAAACTGAAATCTGCTAATCTTAAATAATATATTTATTCTAATACAAATTTAATTTAATTTTTTGGTTTGCAGATATCGCTGCCCTGTGTTTTTATATATTAGCCACTATTTTTAACCCTCCTCAGGTTTTCAGTGTTCAGTCTTGGAGCAGATCCAGGTGACTGAAATCAATTATGCAGGCTGTAAAGCCACAGTGAGGATTTGTTCCTGTGTGTGTGTGTGTGTGTGTGTGTGTGTGTGTGTGTGTGTGTGTGTGTGTGTGTGTGTGTGTGTGTGTGTGTGTGTGTGTGTGTGTGTGTGTGTGTGTGTGTGTGTGTGTGTGTGTGTGCGCACACGCTTGTTGATTCCAGTGCAGTGGATTGAAAGACCAACTGTGAAGAAGAGCACCGAACAAAACACATGATCGGAGGGTCTGAATGTTACTGACTTTCACTGTGGTACATTTGGGGACTTTTGTGTTTATGTGTAACTAATTGTTGCTGGATGTTTCCATGGAAAAGAAAAAAGCGAACACATTCGTGCCACCGGTGGCTTGTTGGTGGAGGAGCGAAGGCCTCACACTCGCTGAAAAGGAAGACAATATAGCATTATGTGTCAGAAAGGGATTAGAGGTCTGCTAAAGCTCCAGCCCTGTCAGAGGAAGATGCTTTATTTTGCCTACGCTGCACATCTTTTCTCCTCGTCTCCATCTTATTTGCAGAGAGTGCATGCGTGCATGCTTGTGTAATTTTCAGTGGTCTTCTGTTTGATGTTTCGTAGAGCGCGTGATGTGTCTTTGGTGCTATCTATGCTCGACAGGGACAAAAAGCTGGGTAGAGCTCCCTGAGTGGGTTGCAGTGGTAATGTAGAGTGGCGTGATGCCCTAGAAAATTCCAGGTGTGAAGTGCTTTAGTCATTCCACTACAGAGGGAGTGCTTCTCTACGTGTGAAGTGGTAGGTGTGGCATTTGCATCTGCTGTGCACAAAATGCATTGGTCTTTTTTTTTTATGCGTGTTTGCATGTGAGAGTTTGGGTGTGCGCTGAAGTCTCCCAGCTCTGTGAGGTTTTGTCCTCCTCTTCTTCTCTTTCTCCTCCACCTGCACTCGTCCGTGATTGATTGGTCACACTTCTGAATAACTTTAATTGGCTTGCCGCGGCAGTGGGTGGTTCTCTGAACCGCCGCAGAAGGCCTGGGAAAGTGTTTTAAATTTTTGATCATGTAGGCAGCGAGGAGTCTCCACTTCCTTCTAAAAGGAGTCTTCAGAAGTGCTACCTACATCTTTTTAATTCTGCAGATCGTAGCTCGCTCTGTGTCTCTTGCCTTGTTCTCTCTCTTTTTTTTAATGTGGAGGAGACGCTCCCCCTCACTCGACAATCTATTTACCCTCTTCTCTTGCTTTGAGCTGGACTTACTCTCATCTCTGCCTCTGGCCCTTTTCCCAGGGCTCAGTTGTTTGATGGGATTTATGCTCCACCACCACAATTGCAGCATCACAAATACACTAATGCATGTATTCATAAATATACTACCTTTTACCTTTTGCAACACAAACAAATTTCATATAAACAAACGCTGTCTCTTAGAAATAAAATTTGTTGGCTGCTTTTTTGTTTGAAGGGAGTGCTTTTAATCAGATCTTCAATATGCAGAACATACAGTATCTGTAAACCTTAAGTGGCAACATATTTCATTTGTTTGAGAGATTAGGTTATTGCTTAAATGTTGTCAAAACAAAATTGAAACATGACGCACAGTTTCATTGTTGACTTTAACTGAAACTAGAGCTCTATGTTTAATCAGTTAATTTTAGGCCCTTCACAGACAAAACTATATCGACATTTATTTTTCCTGATTTGAAAACGTTTATTTTACAAACTGCGCAAAAAAATGTAAATACATTTTAGATTTGTTATAGATATTTTTACAATGATCAATACAGTTTTTACAAAGAAATTTTGATCATACAAAATATGTGTATGTTGATATTTTTCATAAAAATTATAATTCTAGTTCTATATATTTGTGTTTTCTTCCTATTGACAATAAAGTTTATGCTTAAACGTAAAATATCAAGTCTCAATTACATTTTGATGAGGATGTCATGGGAATAATTCGTTTTAAATATATACGTTTCGGTAGATTCATTGGTGTCAGAAATGTTTTGTGCAAATCTCTGGATGTGAATCTGATTCTAAGGTGTCACAGTCCTGGAGAAACACATTTGAAGTATATAAACAGAATTTCACTTCATCAACCTTCTGTTACAACTGTCTGACCATCAACACCTGTTGGATCCAAGAGACTAAAACTCTATGAAATATTGACGCAGCTCAAATCTGGATGTGATAAAAAGCCTGAGACTTGGCTTCACACATTAGACGGATTAGAGACGAATAGAACATCATTACCTCTTTGTTTGTGTTATTTCACAGTAAAATTGAAAGATAATGAGAAATATTTTCATTCCTCAACCAATATTACAGTAACTTTTCACTTTTATACTCATGAAATTGTTGAGTAACTTTCTCCCAGCATGCTGTTAATGCTGCTGTGTTTTGTACCATGTAATACTTTCCCTTTGAAATGGGAATAAGAGTATGTTATAATGAACCCGAATCTATTTATTTATAACAACATTATTTATATTCATGATATGTCCAGATATCTGAAACAACAGCTCTGACAGTAAACTGAAAACCAAGCGCTAATCACTAATTCTGTCATGATGATATTTTGTTCACTTTTTTCTGTTGCCATTTGAACACTGTATTCAAAATCACTGAGCTTATCTTTAGAAATAAAATGTTGGTCTTAAATCTAAGATAAATGCTTTTCTTCATGTGACCTTATATATATTCAAATTCGACTGAATAAAGTGGGAGTGAAACGTTGCGGAATGAAGATATCAATCACTCAGCTGAGAAGAAATATTTTAAAGCCACAGAACTGAATCAGATACAGTATGATTTGTACACAAGAGTTAAAAATTCAATCTGACTGTCATTGCTGTATAACTGCAGCATCTGCTTTACATAGGTATTGTGTGTGTGTAAGCCGGCAGTTTGCTTACAGGCAGCTTAGCCCCTATTGTGGTGCAGATGTGGATGGCGTGTGAGCGAATGTTTGGTGATGCTCAAGAGTTAAGTCCTGAAGAGTGCCATGGATTTAGTTCTGATGCGATGCAGTAAGTGACATGAGCCCAGGTGCTCCACCGTGTTCTTGGATTCATGTGGCTACACGAGTGGTCACTTTTTTTTTTTTGGGATGTGATGATTATGACACGTGTATATGCGCGTGGCCGTGCAGGCATGTGCTGGTGTGTGTTTGTGTTAACTCCAGACCACCAGCTCATTTCACACACAGACAGACATCAAAGGAAGTTTGAATTAACCCTGCGTGTCGGGGCCGCTCGGCACGCCATCCGCAATTTCACATCTCTGCCGCTCCAGCAGCACCAAACTTACATGCCCATTCATATTGAAATGAACAGATGGAGTTTTGCCACGCATCGAATCGCTGTCCTTCGCTGAGAAAAGATAAAACTTCAAAAGAGCGGAGATACACGTGGATCTGTTTGCAGGTGGTGAGGCCGAGTGCTGTCGCAGGTGAACCGGAGGCGTTTGGTGTCTCTGTGAAAGTGTGGGCAAAGTGCAGGTATCATGTTTTTTTTACTAAAGCAGGTCAATTGTGTTTCCATTACAGCCCTCCTGCAAAGGCCAGATCCCTTTCCCCTTGATTAGACACTCCAGGAATGAT
Source organism: Paralichthys olivaceus (assembly GCF_024713975.1). Taxonomy (NCBI): domain Eukaryota; kingdom Metazoa; phylum Chordata; class Actinopteri; order Pleuronectiformes; family Paralichthyidae; genus Paralichthys; species Paralichthys olivaceus. Next base: position 11,745,634 of record NC_091094.1, read on the forward strand.
GTCATGGTCACACACACACACACACACACACACCAAAGTATAAGTGCCTCACCTCTTTTAACTCATTTCTGAATCAATACCAGGAAGCTGTGACCTCACCACATTGTTTTTGCCTGTGTGTCAAAAATGAGCATTTTGATTGTTATGACTGGATCGTGTTTCTCCTCCCGTCGCCTTCAAACACTCATTTTCACATTTTCACCTCATTTTGGCAGCTAATTTAATTAGATATTGTATTTATTGATCTGGCCAACTTCAATTTCCTGGGGCAGCGTGATTCGGCTGCACTGCGAAAGTGACGATCTAGACGGAGCGGGAGGCGAAGGCGTGGGTGGAAATGGTGACGAAGAGCGTGATGGTGGTGATGATGATGATGATAATTTGTGCAGGTGATTGCGATGAGGTGTATGCTGATTAGAGAGATGTCTGAAGACGACTGGGGTCAGCGGAGTGGAGGTAAAGTCATCAAGCTGCACGGTGTAGTTTTAATATCCCGCGGCCATGACAGCTATTCAGTAAGCACATTCATATTTCATTAATCAGGCCTCTCCTCTCTCCTCCCCCCTGACGGCCTCTTATTGTCTCCTCTCGAGGTTGTTCACTAATCCACTGAGACCTTACCTCATCCCACTGCGTTACCTGCACCCACGCACATACGCACTCGGCTGTAAGTGCTATAGTGGGAAGTCTTTTCTCATGGTTATTTGGAACATACTTACTGTGTCTATGACGGCTAAATTTAACTCTGTATAGGGCCATTGCTAATACAAATACTCCCACTTACTGTATGTACGCACCTCGGCACTTACATTTACAGTATGTAAGGTCTCCCACTCTCTTACCAGTGATTAAATTACTTAAAACAAGTAGAAAAAAACCCATCTGATGCTTAAACAAAATCAAATTTTTAATAACGTACGTATTCAGAGACATTTTGCGTTTTTGTCTGGATTATGTGTTCATTTTTTTCACATACTGTTTCACTGCTGATAGGACACAATACGTATCATTATATAATTACATAGACGCAGCAGGTTCGGGCAAATGTTCGTCTCAGTCACAGCCACCAACCATTAGAGTGGTTTACCTGTTGACACAATAGTGATTATTTAACATTTTGATACAAATTGAATATATGGCTTAAAGCAAGCCAAACTTGTGTAATAATTAATAGATCTGACTTTGTTTACAAGCGTATGTTTGCATTTTATTGCTTGATTTCTATAATCTATTTTAATCATGGGCTATTTAGCCCTTTTTTAGGTGTAGTGTTTTAATTATGGGTTGGTGCTACACAATCATAAAATCAGTTTTTGGTGTTTCAGGTTGCCTTGTAAAAACTGGTTATTGGGACAACAGATGAAAACAAGCTTGTACAGCTAACTGTCTCATTTACAGTATTCTAGCTGTGTCTCAAGTCTGTGGCTTCATCCTTCGGAGGCTACCTTTGTAGACTGTTTGCTTCAAAGTATGCGACTGGATTGTCCCTTTTCGAAGGCTTCTTCTCATGCGGCAGACAACATGTGGGTTCTTTAGCGGCCCAACCTATTGCAGGATTCACTGTGACGTATTTTTCATTGAGGTAATTGTGCCGGCAAGCGACAAGATGTCCAGTGCTCGATGAAGCCCTTGAATAGAGACACAGCTTTTGTTTGCTGATTAATAAGCACTGTCCTCAACAAATAAATGAACAAATAGAAATGAAATAAAGAATGAATTCTGGGATTTGAGCTTTACAGTTTGTTGTTGACCTTTATAAACAACAGTGGACAAAGCAATTGAGATGAAAATCAGGGTCGACTCAATTGCCTGTTTCTGAGGTTTCAACCTTCGTCAGCTCCAATATTTTTTAGGCACAACTTTTGAGCCAATGTGGAGGAGAAGTCCAGAAAGTCCTCAAGACGTTTTCACTTGTCACATTAGAAAAAGCTATTGCTACCTCAATAATAACATTAACAATAGTTCTGTTCAGGTGTCCCAGTTAGCTGTGACCCTGTGACGCCAGTGAGTCAGCACGACTATAAAAAGACTGTGAAACTGAAGCAGCCCTCGTTCATTTCATTATTTAAACCTGTTTTTCTTTTCTGAGTGGAACATGTCAAAATGTCTTTGGTGAAAACATGAACAGTTTGATGACAAGTGAGCAAATTCAACCGACTAATGAGGACGGCTCATCTTCCTAGGGGGAAAAAAGCAAGAAACCTTATTCAAAAATGCGTCACTGTGCTTCTAACATCAAGTTGACTTGTGTGCTCACATTAACCAAACTGTTTCCAACAATGGTCAAACCCAGAAAAGGTACTGGGACGTTTCATTTTGGTCGACGATTAACTGTGTCACATCCCTTTTACCCGTGACTTTGCCAGTCTCTGCTGGAACTACTGAGACAAACGATGTATGACAAAGGAAAAATGCTCAGCGGTTTTTTCGTCCACTGTTGATGTAGGTCACTTGTAATGAATCACGATTATTTATTGCCATTTGCTGCGTGACTTGCATTAAGCTCCAATACATGACCTCATTCGTGAACATGATTTGCGTCTGAGTTGCGTCAGGTGATCCCACTCTGCTTCAGTACATCATTGAACCAGGTCTTTCATTGTTGTTTTCATTAAAAGAGCTCAAGCAGCCAAAGTTACATTAATTTTGCTGTTTATTTCTGGATGTCAATCAAATGGTTTTGGGTCATTGCCTATAAGTTTGACTTTTAGCTGGGGCCTGTCCTGTGGTTCTTGCATGATAGTCACCTGAACACGTGTCTGTGCGCATAATGAAACTCATTGTAAATATACCTCTAGTGAATTATTCAGTTGTACTCAGCCGAACTGGTCTACATGTATTTGTACATTGTGTGTATGTATGTGTGTTACAGCTCCAGATAAAGAAGATGCTGGTCTGCAGAGCGGGAAAAGGGATAAAGCTGTTTGTATTGGATGGGATTTAGCGGCAAATGAAGAGGATAAATAGTCCATCCTGATCGAGCCTCATAATGTAATACGGATGCAAAGATACACGAGCGCTGCGAGTTCTGTGTGCGTGTGCGTGTGTGCGTGTGTGTGAGGAAGAAGGAGAGAGAGTAGAGCTTGGGTGTACATTTGTTCACATGAGAGAAAGACTCAGTCATATCATAAGGAAGAAGGCACTGACAGTGAAATCCCTTTTTAGCTTAGCACTGTGGTGTATTTGTGAAGAGATTTTGGCATTGAAGGTGGCTCAGGGGTGTGTGTGTGTGTGTGTGTGTGTGTGTGTGTGTGTGTGTGTGTGTGTGTGTGTGTGTGTGTGTGTGTGTGTGTGTGTGTGTGTGTGTGTGTGTGTGTGTGTGTGTGTGTGTGTGTGTGTTTTTTGGGGCTGAGAACACAGATGTAAACCCTGCATGGCCTCCAGGGAACTATGTAATGTTAAATTCACAGTTACATGTGTGGGGCCTTCTGCTGGGACTCCTCAGCACCTCAGCTCTAAACCAGTCTACTTGAGCTAATGACACACAGACCTGCGGACTGCACGTGGGCCAGAATCACGTCAGCAGCTCCTTTTAAACACATCCACATGGGTTTTTTTCCAAATTAGTTAGTCATTCATTTCATACAGCTCCTATGTGATAATATACCAAGAACTACCCTGAAATTAGCAGCTTTTTGTCGCAGCTCTCAGTGTGAGTCAACTCTTCAGTCTTTGTGTGAGTTGATAGCCAGGCTGAGGTCAACTGTGCAGGTCTCTCTCTGTGTATTCTGCACACTTCAACTTTCACTGCAGAGCTGCCAAGTCTGCGTCAGTTTAGTTTAAGTTAAGAATTATGTGTGGGGGGGGCATTTTGTTCTTTCAAACCATGTTGAAACAATTTCAATACGAACTGAGTGAGCTTGATTAAGGGCCAGCAAAATAATAATTAGCAATAAAAGAGGAAAAGAGTTTAACAGAGACCATTTATCATGAAACCAGTAAAAGCTCACTTCATGCATAAAAATACCAACGCCTCCTGATCACGCCTTTGTAGAAGAAGCTGTGTAATTGTACATTTGTTAGCTTCATTGTTTTAGAGAATTCAGAAGAATACTATGACTAAACCACTTGCTTGTGCCATAGTGGACATGAGGAAATGATTTGACAAATATAATAAAAATACCAGAAAACAAAGTAAAAAAAAAAACACAAGTACAAAAATGAACACGAGACAGACAATTTGATAAACCCATGACTGGAGCACTCCTACACTTGACTATAGAAGAGCATCTCTAACAGAAACATCCCTTTATATTTAGATACTAATAAGATATTAGAAACCTGGATATGTTATTCATGGTTGTGTTTTTCATGCAGTCTTACTTGGGGTAGATGAGAGGGGATTTTTGCATAGTTTAAGTAGCTGTGACTCCAGATGTCCTAAAACAACTGGTAATCAAAGATCTAAAAAGACGTAAAGAAACTTCTCACTTCTTTGTTTTCAGAATGAAGTCAGTGCAATGCAGCGGAAATCGTATTAAGTGCAAATTAGCCTGGCACCAGGGGACCAATTAGAATGTGTGACTGGTTCGTATTACCTCAGTCTCATTGTGTGGAAATGACCACATTTGGCTTTTCATTGTCCTGCGGTGTGGGGTGATCTGATACACCAGGAGATATTCAACTCAGGTATGAGAATCATGGTCCGACTCTTGTGTCTGCGTTTTTTATTTTACTCCCAGACGTAAAGAAGCGGCGGCGACAGATTCACTAAAGTGGAAATTGAAACTTACAGCTTGAAGAATGAGCATTTCATGAAACATTTTTCTTTGTACTCTAGCTTTGCAAATTTGTGCACCAAAGCGTAAACTTTCTGGCTCCTAAGAGGATCATTCTTTTCAGCCATCAGTCAGGCTGGTTCACAGTCCCTCTGCCTCAAACTTTTCTGACACGCACAGACACTAAAGCACATATGCGAGGCATGAATGATGAAGCAGGGACACCTTTCATCAGCCCATCTCTGCACCTCTGTGCGATGCTGGGGGGATTTGATCCAACAACTCGCCTTTGATTGACTAGAACCAACGTACATGGCTCCCTCTATTGCAATACCTTCCTTTTTTTCTTTATAGACACCATCATAAATGTTCTGTTACTTATTTTAAAATGTTTGGGTGACCCACATTTTCAAACTAAGCTTTCACTTTGCGTGATGTGATTTTTACAGGCTGCGGTGCAGGTTTCTCCAGCACAGTTGTTTTATTTAAATTAGCCTCTCTCCCACTCGAGACGAGGCAAAGCTTTGGCAACCTGCGAACGAGTTTGACATTGTGACTTTGCAGAACAATTTACATAACCTTTTAATTCTCTAGAGACACAACTGTTGGTTTTGCGAGAACTGTTTTGATAAATTGAATGTTATAGCTGTGTTTTGTTGTGAAAATAAAAGTCTCTGCAGGCGTAGCATCGTTACAGAACCACATGCTCATTACTCCAGGTCTTATCCTTAATTGTGTGGCATCGTGTTAAATGTGTTGTTATTTGTTTTCATGGGTAGAAAAGCCCTGTCGGAGCCCAGTATGTGTGTGTGTGTGTGTTGTATGATAACATAGTAAGCGAGGCCTTACATTGATCTCTATTTTAGTCGTGTGTTTGTTGAGCTTTTCAAAGAGCAGCCTGTGTATTTGAGGCATTGATTGTTGCACAGTAACGCACACGTTGTACAAATGCTGATTGACAGCTCTTCCTGGAATGTTGTCTTCGTCTATGCCACGCAACTCTCGGGGGATTGAAGTCGTCTCTCCCTGCTTTTGAATTTGTTGTTCTAAATTGTTTCTCATCAAAATTGCGTTTGTGTTGAAAGGAGCACGGTGAAGAATGTTGGCCTGTAAAATTAGGTGTTTTTCTGTTGAGCGTCAGAATTGTCAGGCTCACACAAGCTTGAGATGTTACCTCGTATGATCCTAACAAGACTTCAATCTGTCCTGCTGGTCCCTGATTGGTAAACACAGGTTGACTGGGTAACACGCAGAATGTTACACTATAAAAACTTTGACTCATACAGTGTGGCATACACAAAAATGTTATTAGGACATAAAAAATTAGATTATCAGACTTTAAATATGAATTAAAATTGTACCAACAAGTCAACAAGTGACTCTGTCCTGGTAACTTAGAATACATTGTCTATAATTGTCAAACAGTTTAGTTTAGCAATTAACTTAACTTCTTTTCTCTGTGAAGTCACATTGGTAATATAATATAAAAAAAATATATATAAAAATATATATAAAATAGGCTTTTGTTTTATCATCAATCAAGTGTTATGAGATATGATCAGTTCAACATTCAGATTGCCTAATTATCTCTTTCACAATTCAAGTCATGAGCTCAATTGAGTGAATGTTCAATGGATTGTTTACTAATTAATTTATATCATTAAACAAAATAGCAAACGCTTCATGAGGGATGAGACTCAACAATGAATCAAAACTCAGAAATCAAAACCCATGATCTTTTAACACACTGAGAGTTAAGGGGACACAACATATGTAAGTTACTCCAACTTGGAATAAGAAGTAAAAATTCTGTGAGTTTTTCTAATGCAGATTATCGCATCATAAATAAAAATGTAACTTGGATCAACTCAAACCCAAAATTTAATAAATTAAGTGTAAACATTTAACGTTTGCTTTTTTAATAGTGTAAAATAAAAATAGATGGATACTATTTATATAAATAATTAAACATTCTTATACGAGAGTGTGAAATGCAGTGGACCTGTACAGTATGTAACTGATTCACAAGGTCAACTTAAGTAAGTGCGACAGCTTACGAAAGCACATTGTCAGTGGCAGACTGTGGTGTTGAGGCTGGAAGGAAGAGACCGTCATTACTGTTGAACGTTAGGACACAGAGAGCTCAATTACACACTTCATAAAACAGGTACACACCCAGCACTGGAACACAACACCGGTAATCAGATACAATCAGTTGAACACATCTTATCGGAAACTACTAAGACATAGTATGATTTTATTTTTTCTGCTGCTTCAGACTGACTCTGTTGGTAATGTGCACATCTTAGTTTGCCAGCAAATGTCAGAGAAGAAAAACATGTTGGACATGGAAGATACTAAAAGAGAAAATGGCTGTGAAACGTAGTGGAAACATCAAGCTTTCATTCCGTGTCATTTCTGATGCTGACTATTTGTGGATGTAAGCAAAACTGCTACATTAACATTTGCTCACTGCAGTGGTTTGTATCCCAAATACAGCAGTCAATATTTCTTTGGTGAAAATGATTCTGATAGTTTTAGGAAATTGTGCACAAAATGAAAATGTGCATTCCAGTGCATAATGCCAAGTATATTAAAGCTCCATTTCACCATGTATTAAGGAAGTTGTGGTTGCACATTATTAAACAGTTTTGCTACAGCCTATCCAACATTTTTACGAGAAAATAAAAACATGTAATTTAATGTGCTGCATTTAGAAAATGAAAATGAATTCATTGCTGCAACATTTGCAGACCCCTGAATGTTACTTTTCGTTTGTGTCCCCCATTTTGTCCTCAGGTATCGAGGACCCAAGCTGTTGTTGGCTTTTAATCGCTTATCAGTCAACCGTAATTTCAGAATCTGTTTTGACTTGCAGAGGTTGTGGATGTTTTCTGTAATGAACCTGATCCATGTGACACTCTTGCTGATCCCCATTTTTGTATTTGCAGGTTTAATGGATGTGTAATTGCTTGCTTTATGAATAATCAGAACAGCATGCGTAGAGGAGTAAAATTGCGGGGCTTTCAGCAGCCAAACAGCGTGGTGGTTCTGATGAGAGGGATCAGACCCAGTTATGTGGAAACCAGTGGGCGAGCGCCGCAGAGAAACATCAAAGCACTGCACTGTTGAACGTTTGCACTCATCTGATTCGTGATCACACAAGATGTTTTACCTCTGACCTGGAGTCTGTGGAGCGAGGGTTGCACTCAACTCTCCGATTATGTCAAATATTTAAATATTAAAGTCACACTCAGAGGGATCATTATCTGGGACTTTCAGGACCAGAGCCGTGGACAAGCCGGCCTCAAATAATTTATCAAGCCAAAAATGTGAGTGCTCTGGATTTAACAGGCCGGAATCTACTTTAGTGTCAAACCCTTCAGACACATGCTCGTAGTAAAACATGTACAGAAGTGTTAGGCACCTGTTAAAATGTTTGACTTATGACACTATAAATTACACATTTTTCTGTTCACATTAATTCTATCATCAAATAAAAGATATATATTATAATAATGAGAAACAACAGATTCCTGTTAAGAGAAAGGCATTACTATTAAATGATTTCCTAATGATCATAATAATCATTAATTATATCAATAATTATAATCTTATTGATTATTAATGTTCTTCTACAGGAGTCAAATGTTGACTATATCTATATGTATGTACATTGTGTATTTTGCAGTTTATATATATATATATCTCAGCTCAGTGATCTGGACAATAACTGACCGCAGATTGTTGATGATACCTGGAGGTGTAGAGGACTGAGCTTCTGACAGAACTCGATGCTTGCGTTGTCCTACCATATTAATTTCCATTGCTTTTATTTGACTTAATAATTTGTGTGAAAAATTTATATTTTGCTGCTGCATTGCTGTTTCTATGCATTTATGGACGTGTGGTCCAAGCACAGTATTTTATTAAGGCCACGGGCGTGGAGGGCTGCCCAGTGAAATGGTTAAGCCCTGGCTCTCTGTCTACTCTGCAGAATGGGTAGGCATTAATCTGGCCCAGCTGGACAGAGGGAAATTAGTGATCATTTACACTGACGACATAATCAGGTTTCACGCTGTCCTCCAATACTAAATTGCTTCTTTTGTTCCACAAGATGTCCCTCTGTCTCTCCCCATCTCTCTTTGTCATAGCTTTCTCTCTCTCCTGTTTTTTACCCAGGTCGTTTTCTGTTATCGGTCATTAAGTGTTGGGTTTCTATGGAAACAGCCAGTTTGGGAGGAATTGGCATGCTGTAAAAGTGGCCCTGTGATGCTCAATACGGAGAAATATCCAGTTGAGTGTGTCGCCGCAGACCTGTTAGGGCTGCGTGTTGTGCTGCAGAGCCCGGAGATTGGTGGTGGAAAAAAACAAAACAAAGATGGAGCCGACTCCGACGTCTGTCAGCGGGGGCAGATATGGAAGGTCGTTGAGGTTGCACCCCATCCACATAAAGGCACAATCATGCCATGCTGAAGACGTCCCCACCAGGCCTTATCTCTCAACCAGGGTTTGTGTAGCTGCTCTCTTAATGCTGTCACTTCTAAGAGCACTGACCCTTTTGGCAGGTTACATGGGGGGCTGTCTGTGTGTAATTAGGCTGTGCTCTGTGTGTAATGACTTAGCATGGAGCCGCTCTCTATCAGGCCCAGCAGACAGCCACTGTTAGTGTTAGTCAGGGGAGAGGAGGGAGGAAGGGGCTCGGCCATCACCAAGGGCAAGGCTATAGGAGGGTAGAGGTTAAATTGAGTTCCTGAGTCAGTGAAAATCCCCCCGTATCACTTATTGAAAGGCAAGCGGGTTAAATATTCAGTCTGGGAGGTTTGAAATGTAATCTGCACTGTGAGTTTAAATTGTCTTTGGATGCCTCCCTCTCTGCCCTGTTCCGCCTGTGGTAAGACAGAGATAACTGGTTCAGAACAAAATGGCTGTCATGGTGACTGTCACTCAGGTATGCATGTGCTGGGCCTGCAGAGTCGGACATAAAAACTCCAATAGCCAAGAAATACAGTGTGTCGCACGTGGAAAAACGTTATTTCTGAAATATATTGGGGAACTATTTCAAAGCTGAGATCTTGAGAATGTGTCACTCATTCAGTTTGCTGCCAAGAATAATAATTTCTCCAAGTTAATTGATCTCTGATTAAGCCCTCCTTCACTTTTTTTAAAATATATAATTGCTTTTAATGAGACAATTTCAAGTTTCCCTGGCAAAGTTTTCTTTTCTAAAAACAAGCGTGACCCTTTAAAACAAGCTTTAAAGATACAGTATTTTACAATTCTTCATTAAAATGTATAAAAATAGCCAGTCAGCTGCTTTTTTCTTCTTCTGTTTGCATTAGTCACTCATAATGGATCAAGATAATTCATTGCCATTTGCTGTGTGTTCTGTTGCTGAAGCTCTCGCAGTAAACTTTGTAGATTTTCATTGCTGATGGTTCTTGAGAAAACCCCTCCCATGATCCCATGCTGCTTCATGCTTCATACCAGATGGTATTAGAGGTTTTGAGTTGCTATTTATTAAGATTAAGAGATTTTTCCTGATACTCCAAAGAAACAGTGCAAATTGTTATTTTTAGAATCGTGAAAATTCCACTGTTCTCTGATAATTTAATTTGGATTCAAAACGAACTGAAATGGTCAGCCCACATTAGAATATTTTTCTTTGTGTTTAAGTAAATAACATTTGTAGGTCTGTAATGACCAAAATAATTTTCTTTTAGCTTTGTTAAACAAAGTCTGTACGTCTGGATAATGAGCACTGTGTTCCACTGCTGTGCATAAACACGCTATTTTCACCCATTTAAATTACATAACATCACCTCATTGACCTCTGCTGCTCTAATGCCGCTATGAAGTCTTTCCTCCAAATTAAAGCTGATCCACACACAACTGATGCTGACTCTGCAAGTTGCCCTCCCCCGGCTCGTTATGCAGTTCATATTTACCAATGCTTTACGAGGGAGAACTCAGCAGAGCAGATTTCAGATGACCAGTCTTATTTAAAGAACTTGCAGTAAGGCTGCCAGGAAGATTTTTTAACACAAGTAGTTTTAACACAGTGGAAATGGAAAGACAGAAACGTTTTATAGATGAAAGCTAGCTGCTGAAGTTTGGCAGGAGTGGTCAGAAATGTGTGGAGCTGCAGTTTATTCAGTGTGGGGCAGATTTAGCATCTGTGTAAAAGACGCTGAGAGAACTGAGAGGACAGACAGATGGCGTGAAAGAGCAGCAGTGCTCATATTTTCTGGCTTGGATGACCCAGGTCCAAAATTAGCATGAGCAGCGAACTGCAAACCAAAAATAATGCAATTAGACATTGATTATTCTAAAAAATATAATGAATGGAAAACATTAGCTTTAATGTTTTTAATAGGATTTGTACAGTACAAAAACAGACAGTGTAGGTTTGACATACTTTAAAATGTGTGTTGAATTTAAATGCGTAGAGAGCACTGGATGAGACAGTGTTTAGCAAGTCATTTGTATCAATAGGCTGAAACAAGCCAAGCTCACAGCTAGGCTGATGGACAGGTGCCAGGCGTCATCAGTGGCGTGGAAGTGGCGCAGTAATTAGTCAAATGAGGAGGAAGAGGAGGAGACACCACAGAGAGAGAAACCCCCCGGGGCTCTGTCTCCTCAGCAGGAGGACCTCCACGGCCCACTCAAACACACACACTGAACAACACAGCCATGCAAACACAAATTCCCCCACACACACAAAGCACACATCAAAACATAAAGTGTAGCACTGTGGTCAGAGAAAATCATAACAGCTGAGTCGCTGCGTGTGGTCCTGGGGGAAAAATCTGCACGTTATCTCTTGATAAACTAAACTGAGTTCACTCTACCTGCCCTCATTAGCCTAAATGAATTGTAGATAAACACAACAGCCTTGTATTTGCAGCATATTAAATAATCATTAGACCAAACATACTGAAATACCAATTGTTGTTCACATTTGAAGTATTTAACACAAAGTTGATGGAACATCCTGTAAGTCGGCCCACTGCTGCAGGATCAATCCTGGAAGTATGTTTATGTCGCTCCTTTGTCCTTTTCAATTAACAACAGAGACGGAGAATTAAGTTGGACGGGAGCCTATCAATCATCCAATTAACCTGCCGAATAGATGATGTATAGATTTAGACAGAGTGTGGACTTTGAGTCTTTGAGATGCAGAAATAAATGGGCACCCCATAAAATGATGTTCGTGCCCTCGTACACACACAAGCCTTTGTCACACAGCCTGCACCTTTATTCTGCTTCACTGTTCTGTATAAAAGGTACTAACATGGAACTGTGGTTCAATGTTGTGTCCCCATCCTGCAGAGGTTTAGTCACAGAACTGGATCAATGTGTGTGTAAAGGGGAGAGCTGGGGTGACAGGGCAGACACCAACACACACACAACACAGCATGATGACATCACACACTGGAGTAACATTAGGCTGGAGTAAAGCACCGGCGACATAACGATGGGTCCTCTCTGTGTTCTGAGTTCATGTGATGGGAGATGAAATTTAGATGATTGTATGTTTGATACAGAAACTTCTGTATGTACAAAAAAATACGAAAATTCCACAGTGGCTGGAGGACACAATACAAAACAAAGGAAACCTGACATCACAAATAACATTATTTATTTATAATCACTGAAAACTTGCAGGGGGGCGTCAAAGAAAAGAAACAGCTGTTGCATGTGGATTACTGCTGTGTAGAAAATGGAATAAGGGCCAAAATATAGAACCTCCATAAACCCACAAAAATGACTAGGATAAGGAACTGAACTAAATGTGATGTTGTTTCTGTCTGTTCTGAAACAACAGCCAAGAAATAGTCACATATGTTTAGTTGTTTTTTCTATTTTGGACCTGAGTGATTACCCATAAATCAAGCGAGTCCTTCTACCCCAGAGAAAACATTGCTCCTGCAGTACCTCAAACATCTTGTTTGCGTTTCAGATGTTTATTTTTCCTGTGTCCACAGCACAGAGTAACATGTCACTTACCCAGCTCTGTGGTTATTATGGTCTTTACAGCTGATCAGAAAGCCTCTGGGTAAGGGGCGTGACATTTCCGACGAGGACAAAGGACGGGTCCAGCAAAATAGGTTCCAGGGAGGTCCTGGATCATGCTTTGGAAGGATCTGGGAAGAAATGAAGCTCTGAGATGTTACTGTAACAATGTGCTGGCAGTTTCAGAGCTATATGAAGGAAGTGAATCGAAGCTGGGGATGAGGATGGGCTGGAAGTCAAGAAAATAGAGAAGGGAAGAAATATAGGGATATTTTTTTGCAGTTGTCTATTTGAGAAAACCTAGTGGATGGAGAAAAAAAACAATTCCCTACCATCAGCAAGTTAATAAAGGGCTGCAGTTTATCTCTGTCTAAAAGACAAATACCCTGACTGAGGATGGAAGGGAGGAGAGGAGCAGGGGGGAGGCTGCCCCACATTTCTTCTCTGTCCTTCTCCATTCCAACAAGTCACCTATTATGAATCCTCCCGTCTGGTAGTCGCCAACTGGTCGGCTGGTTTGCACCGAGCAAGTCCAGCTGAACGCGGCCATCACGCACCACTTCTGCATGACCCTTTGCTTCTTCTGACAGGGCTAATTAATGAGTAGATACAAAACTGGGCAATTAAAAGATCGCTGTGGACTCCATCTGTCCAGTCGGACTTTTTTGCCTCTTGGTATGCAGCGTCTGTGACTCGTGAATACCCCTCTCGCACACTGTCATGCTGACATGCCTCATCTGTTTGGAGAATAGGTGTTTTTCATTTATTTGCTTGATCAATTACAATGTAAAACACCGTGTTAAAGGTCAGTTTTAATAAAGGTGTTAAATCTGTGGATTAGTTAAGGTGGACTACAACGATGAACTACAACAGTACTGAATCAATGAATCTTAAATATTTAAATGTACTTCAGGGCAGTGGCAGTTTGAGGGTTTTGCCAAATCAGGAGCCATAAGGGGGGTGGGCACAATTTACACAGAAATATGTCCAAGGTGCTCATTTAAGTCATTCCATTTGCTGTTAATGCTAACTTTTAAAATGGTTCCTCGTCTATGCACATTACAAACTTCAAAAAAGTGATGTTGGAATATTGTTGGAAAATGACTATTTTTAGGACTAATGACAGGACAGGGGCCATTCAGAGGCCAATCAGATCAGCTGGGGCCCGTGCCCTGAAAATGAAGATGGTAATTGGATCACTCAGGATGTTGATGAGATGCAATGATGCAGTGATGACATGTTTATATGCACTGATCGAGGACATTCATACATTTACGCAGTAGCTGCAGGTGAATATGCAATTTCCAGGGTGGAGATTAAACGAGGCTGGTTGTAATATGCAAAGTGTGCCTTGTTTGTTCATGTGTGTGGCTGCGGTTGTGTGAATAATGTTTTCCTTTGTTTAGACCTGTTCGTATCACCAGTTGACAGTCCCTCTGATAATGTTACAGAAGTTAATCCACCCCTCCTCTCCTCCATGACATCTTTCTGCTTATTTCTCTCTCTAATCTCAAACTCTCCCAGAGGGGTGCATGTAAATATGGAGCCCAGCCTTTGTTTCTTTTGCTAAGTGCATGGATGCAGCCTGCTCTGAATTACTCTGCGTTGCCTCTGACACTGTGCTGGAATCATGTCTGTTTGCACTGTTACAGTACAGAGGTTTGTGGTTTTAGAAATGTCCACATCTTTTGTCACCAACAACCTGATTGACCTTGAGCATCTTGGCTTTAATTTTACATTCAGGAGGATGTTCCTAATTTGTGGCAATCAAGATGCTTTGGGGGAACAGCCATTGTTGCTCAAGCTCTCTATTATGTTCCTTCTCATAATCTGCTCAATTAACCCAGACAGTGGTGGCAGATTTATCTTAAAATAGTTGTCATAATGTTGGAAACAATTAGACAATGAGTCCTTGACTTCAGACGATAGTAAACCAAAGCAGGCTTTTCATTTCTGGCAAACGTTGATTTTAAAGGCTGAAATGACAACAGATGCTGGTGAATTTTGGCCCAATTAATTGTGCGGTTGCCAAATCTGACAGACGAATATTTCCAGCTGACTTGTTTTTGAAACAATAGTCTTTTGAAACCGGGTCTTAAATATGCATGTATCTGACATTGTACTGAAATACTGAGACAGAAGCTTAATCTACTGTGCAGAAAATCAACATCCTCACCTGTTGATCCATTAAGACGACAAACAAAACAGAGAGAAACGGTGGTGCAGTGGTTAGCAACGTCACAGGAATAAGGTTAAAATCAAATTCCGGTCTGGCCAGGGGGCTTTCTGTGTGCAATTTGCATGTTCTCCACGTCTATGTTGGTTTTCTTTGGGTGCTCAGATTTTTTTCCGCAGTCCAAAGACATGCAGGTAACTCTGATATCATACAGGAACAGTGGGGTTTTACACAGAGGTCACTCTTTTGACCTTTAAAGTAACATAGTCACATTTGGTAATGATGGGTTTGTTGGCCGTGAGAGTAATGAGTACTAACCACTGGAAATATGAAGGGTTGATGGGAGACAGGTTGTTTTTGTCTCATATAGGTCTGTTTGTGAAGTTACTCACTTTTATTCAGCTGGTGTGATGCAGCACCGAGTCCTGGCAGCCAACAAAGCAGGTGGTAGATGAGCTGTAAACATGTTGTCCATTGCTCACGCACTGATCTGTCTCTTTTCGTCCTTCGTCTCATTGAGACTAAACCTCCCCGAGACACTAACTTCATAGCAATCAGTGTTTCTGTTTTTTTCTGGACTCCTCTGGAGGCTTCCAGTCCTATTGAACTATGAGAGGCTTCTGGTGTGTTGTGTCTTATCGAGCTCCTCCAAGGGGCTGCAGCTCCCTATGTGTTCTCTCTTATTGAACTCTTCCCGCGGCCCGTGGAAGCTGGGTCTGCTCGACGGAGCCCACTAATATTCCTTAATGATGTGGCATCTGTCTCTGTCAAACTCGCCGCCGCTGCAGCCAGACGCGGCCTATTGAGGCTGACTTCACAGAGAGATAAGCAGTCCTCTCTTTTAGACACAGACGGAGGGACAATAACATCAACACCAACGAAGAACATCATTTCTACCAGAGAACGCAGTGAAAAAAGTCGACATATAAGTGTGAAATGAGTGTTGGGGCCAGAAATAAATCTTTTTTATTTGTTATCATTTGCTGTTTTGACTGTGCAGATGACAGGAGGAACATCGTGAAAAATCCAAGGTTGTGCAAAACATGAGTCGGTATTGAAATTTTCTGCTGCGTTAACACGTTTCTTTACAATGTAAGTAAAGCTGAGGAGCATCAGGGTCGACATGCAGAACAGAGGACCTCTGATGAGCGCCGGCTGAATCAGCATACCACTTTTTAACAGTAATTTTCTGGATTCTCGCCACCCTCTGTCTTTCCATCTGCGTGTTTACAGAGACACTCAGAGCTTGGCACATTGCAACCAGTCATCATGGCTAATGATGGGAATGTGACGTGTGTGTGAGCTGCACAGAGGGCGGGAATGTGAGTTTAGCGCACATGTACATTTGCATGTCTCACTCTGTGTGTGTGTTTGTGTTGTGTATGATTCTCAGTGTGTACTTGAATGTCTCGCCTGCCAGAGAAAGCATATTGGTGGCGATTGGCAAAGTTACTTCTGCCGGATCCTGTGTGAGCGTGAGCAGCAGAAGGTTCGATTGGCTGTCAGTGGCGCTCTGCGGAGCCACCTCTCCTCTTTTCCTGTGAGAATGACAGCCCGACACACAACGCTGGCCAGGCTTCACGACTTCCAGCCAACAGCATAACTGATCAACACTGTTATTTGCTCCACAGTCTTTTCCAACCCATGAATTATCATTCCTCTTTACGGAAATGATGGGCATCACGGAACAGACACATCCATTTTATTCTGTTTTTCAGTTTTGAATGCACAGTTCTTTCTAAAACGCTGCTCAGAGATGACATTTCTGTACAGTTAATTGCACTGAAACACACCCATAGTCGCTTGGTGGGAAAAGAACATCAATCAATGCAATGAGACTTTATAGATCATTTAGTTAACTGGAGTAAATGGTCTGAGCACCTCTTCCACCATCGACTATGTAGTACTCTTATTGGATTTTTGTGTACAATGAAGCAAATCAATTTAAGCGAATCAATTAAGTAAAGTTAAATTAAAACTGTATTTTATCTCCACTGACATTTAAAGATAATAGGTTTGCTGTACTGTGTAGATGCAGTACATATGCAATGGTACTGAATGTGCTCTTATACAAATAAAAGGATTTTACATAATTTGAATAGGACTGGGTGATATAGCCAAAAATGTTACTGAGAGAAAAATGTTCATATCAGTCGATATCACTCATTATCATGATAAATGTCACATTATAATTTCTTCTAAATTTAAAGCCTTATTTTCGCTCCAGATTGAAGGTTTTGTGGTTTTAAACGTAAACTTTGCTAAACATGTGACCGCCCACTGTGACGTCACTTTGGTTTGTTAGCTGCTGATTTGAAGCCCTGACGTTGGCATTTCATCCAGGGTCGTCTTGTTTATAGTTTTTTTTACCATAAGTAACCATATTTAGAGGAGCTGGGGGTGGAGCCTCAGTGAGAGCTTGAGGACTCTACACTCACACTTACACCTGCGAACTACACCTATTGGACGTTACTAGCTGTCAATCATGTGGTATCCATGCCCCAATACATACCGGGCAATATCCTCTACTAGAAGTAAACACATTTTCTCATAGACTTAGAAAATAACTTATCTTTGTAACTGATGGAGTCGCCCTCTGCTGGTCATTTGAGAGAATACATGTTTCAGGCACTTACATATTGGCTTCACTTTCTCGACCTCGAGTGGAAAATAAAAAACAATCATCTGTTATAGCTCCTCACTGTAGTTGTACAATGCATTTGAAATATAGTGATTTATGGAATTTTCTTGTATTGCTGTCCATGAAAATTTACATGTTTCTCTATGTTCCTGGTATGTTTAAAAGTGCCCTCAAGGAGCTCGCCTCAGCTCAAACATTGCATATGATTATCAGTATGCTGCCTGCGACAGCGCTTGGTTTTTCTCCTTCTGCTGTCCCATCACCTGTGAGTGAGTCAAGCTCCGAAACCCTCAAATATAATTTCAGGTGGGCTGATGTGCATGTGGGCCTTCAGTGATGATGGTCACTCATCTCCAGCCTGTAGCTAATGGGGATTTTAAAGCTCCTCAGGTCTGTCATGGCCAGAATTACCATGTGCCGTCCGTCTGCGTCAATTGCTCCTGCAGCCTAACGCTCGTTGGCTGGATGCGTTTTTCTGGACCTGAGCTCCGTCCGGTTGACAGCGCTCCTCAATCTTCTCTCAGAGTGGACAGGGACCTCATCTGCCCCGTTACAGGAGCTTGTAATGGCCAACCTGTCACAAAGATGAGCACCATACAGCCCTATCAGGCTCTATTTGTCTCTCTTTTGTGTTTTTATTAGTCCACGCAGAGTGATAAAACGGGAAATGGATTTCCTCAGGAAAACATCCAAAGTTGTTCCCACACAAAAACGACAGGGGAAACTGGTGCTAGTGCTGTTTTTTTATGTGACAGCACATGGCATGTTGTTATTATTTAAACTGAGGAAGCAAAGTCCAACTTCAGCTAAAGGACACTGATCTATAATCTGCTATTTATGAAAATGTCATATCAAATCAAGTTTGACAGTTTTCGGTTTCTGGATGTTTTTTATTCATCCATTATCTATATCACTTGTACTTTGAGAGTCACGTGGGGCAAACATGCAAACTGCACACAGAAAGGTGCTGGTCGAGCCTAGAACCTGACCACGGCCCCACTGTGCTGCCACTGGATTATTATATGGGCCACAGTGAGACAGATTTCAGTTGAATTGGTCTCATTATTGATACTGACATCGAAACTATGAACCACAATATTTCCGTAGAGTGTACCTGGGACTAAAGCCTAGTTTATGCTTCTACGTCACGTCGATGGCGTAGGTACGGCGTCGACGTGGTCTTTGAGCATTCCAAGTTCTTCGTCGATGCCGCTAGGGGGTGTGGCTGTGTGTTTGTGTGGTTATAGCCGAATCCTCGCTTTTTCTTCCGTAAAGTAAACAACAGTAAACAATGGCGACCGAGGTGGAGCAGCTGTATTTGGAGTTGGAGCTCATCAATATTGAAGAACAAATGCATATATTGTAAATGTCGAAGCGCAGGAGACAGAGAAGACGTTTGCAGAGGTGGTTTTTATGACGAGGAAGAAAGACCGGAAAAGCAACTGCCGGAACTTACGTTCTGAGCGGACCAATCACAGCGCTTGCGGTCCGCGTCAACGCGACGCGTAGTTAGGATTTTTTGGAGGTGCGCGTCAGGCTATGGCGAAGGGGTCCGCGTCGATGGCGTAGCTACAGCGTAGGTACGGCGTCGACGCGACGCAGAAGCATAAACTAGGCTTAAGGTTGATATTGAAACATGGGGGTTGAAAATATCCAAAATTCATATTCAAACTATAATGACCTGTTTGATTACCTGTGGACATTTTCATCCCTGTCTATTTATTTGTTGGTTTATTTGATTGTCAGCATGATTACACAAAAAAACTACTGGACCACAGTGTGGATACAGATCCAGGGATTCTTTTTTACTTTCTTTAACATAGCAAGATCCATAGGTTTTCAATATTTTCCTGGATCTTGATGGGACTGATTTCTGGGACTGAGTGTGTGTAGTTTAGTGCAGATCCAAATATAAATCTAAATGTACTGACTTTAAATGTGATTTCAGCTTATCAGTACATTAAGTCACTACTGATGTGTAGGATGACTGTAGCTATAGCAAAGCATATTCTAATATATTTAAAACACAGGCAGTGTTATATCAGATTTGTTGGAACTTGACTTTTTGGAAAGAAGTGACTGCCCCATGCAACTGTAACCTGTATTTTATGTCTGGACCCACCATTGATATTTGTTTGATAAGTTTGATAATCCTTCGGCATGTGTTTTTGAAATGGAGGCTGGTGGGCATTTACTAGCTGAGCATATGCTGCAGGAGCAAATTTTCAGTTTCAAGTTGTTGACCACAGTGACAGTGGTTGACTTTAATTCTCAATGGTTTGCTGGCTCTATGTTTTGAGGCAGTTATAAGTCAGTGCATTTTACATTGAGGCTGTTTGATGATTGTAGTATTAGAGGCTGCACAAATGCTCTGGGCTAAGTTTCAATCCCTGGATAGAAGGACAATACAGGACAAGTAAAAGTTTTTTCCTCCGGAAGATATTTTAAAAAGGGATTTTAGGATTTCCTGCATATTGATCCCTAACTCCATCTTTTGTGTTTTGTTTCTAAGCTCAGAGCAGACGAGGTTCTGTCTATAATGTCCCTGAGACGGCCATGAATCTTCCAGAGAGGGAGGCAGAGAGCACTACCACACATTAAGGAAATGAATATTGATTTAAAAACAAATTTGACATGGTTTTTAAATCGACTTGAAAATGCATCGCTTATAAGAGTCAGGGGTTTATAGTCTGTCAATGGAGCGGAGAAAACTTTGCTCTTGTTTTGTGGTTTAATAAGATTCCATTAATGGCTTCTTCCACCTTGACAAAAAGCCCTCTGAAATTGTGTGTGTGTGTGTTACTGCGGATGTATATGTGAAAATGTGCAGCGACGTTCATTTGTGCTAACACTCACGTGATTATTGGTCTGAGGACCGCCTCATTTAGAGTTGAAGGATAATGACGGATATACTGTGTGTGTGTGTGTGTGACTGTTAAATCGCAGACTAATTACTTTTTCAGGATGATGAGCTGAAGCAAGAAAAAATGAAACTAAAAGAATTGAACCACCTGTTTTACTCGTCTAAAACCATTTTTTCTTTTGTCGCATTATGAACGAGTCTGCAGATTTCACCTTCAGGTTTCACTTTGAAAAGTAGAAGTGTTGTTTGAAACTAAGCAGGATCCTTGATTCCCTCAGAGGGCGGCCAAAATAAGACACCAGGCAATCTCACCAGAGTGCCCGGCTGGCGCGGTGTGAGCGTCTGGGGCCAGGTTTGCCTGCTCGCTGGGCCAGTGGAAGGAAACTGCCTCTGGCTGCCTGCCCAGCTTTCGGCTTGACAGAGATGGATCATATGGACCCAAGTGTTTTCCTTTCCTAATTGCTGCACATCAACACATCAATCCCACAGACATGATATTTCATAACAGAGCAGGAGATCATTACTTTGACAATTTTAAAGAAATTATTCAGTCAGGAGACCTCGGACTATGCTGGTTTCAGTCACGTTTGATCGAACTGATATGTGAGCTGTTGCGTGTGTTTGTGGGTGTGTGTGTCCAGAGTGGATCAACAATTGAATATCAAATACCATCGATAGTCTCTGAAACCCAAGGCCACAATAGCTTTGTTTAATTAATGCATAACCAGATCACATGATAAATGCAGACAGTGTTTCTCTCTCTCTAAACAGAACCAACTGAAAATGCAGGGTTCTGCAAGAGGCTTGCAATTTGACTCAAGACTCACCTCCAGTTTGTTTTGCCATATTTATAGGCCTCAACCTGTGAAGGACAAAAAAATGACATGAATATGAAAAAAAGTGAATAAATGCATAAATGAAAAATACAGCTGAAAAAGGATATTTTTGTATTCCCACATTTATTTGTTTCTGTGTTCAAATGTTAATGTATGTAAAGGTTTCCTCAGTAAAGCCAGACTGTTTGTATAGCGGTGTGATCATCGGAACTACTCGTTTTTTCACTTATTTGGGTTCAGTCACTTATTTTATCATCATTTATTTATTTAAACTTATATTTTGTCCCTCATATTATCCAGGCTGTTTCCATGCATCTATTTGCAGTGCAGAATACAAAAACAAAACTTCGTGTTCAAGTTTTACTGTGAACTTCCATGTTTGATTTTTCCTCTTGGTTATAATGGTGCAGATACGTTGTTGTCAAAGTGCACAGTCTCGTTCAGTGAATGAAAGAGACTCTGGATAACATCAAAAAAGTCAAGTGCGTAGCGTGGCCACAGGTTTACTGGCTGTTAAGTGACACATATGTTAGTATTATGTTAGTACATATGAGAGTATTGATTTGGTCATTTGTTTTTAGAGCAGTATATTCCTGAAGCTCCAGCCTTCTCTTCTCTAAATTAGTGAAAAGCTTAAGGTTGTAAAACCCATGAATTTTAACCATGGTCTCAAATTGTGATGTCAATTGTCTCTTGTCTGGTCAATTATTTCCTCTGCGTTGGAAAAGACTGCTGCTAAGGCTGAAATCAACTTCTTTAAAAGTTTTACTTTGACCTCAGAAACACTTCAAACCTGAATTAAAGTCTTTGTTCTGCCAAAGTGTTTCAGAAGAGACATCAAGGTTTTCTAATTAATTTTTAAAATGACTTTTTTTAAAGTATATATACTTTTTATATATCTGAAACATGTATGACATCTTCTCTTCAGGCTGCTGGGGATTCAGATGAACTTTCAAGCTGTAGATTTAAACTAAAGTCTGATATTCTTGATTTTTACTTATTTCTAAATGCAGTTTTTATTTGTAAAAACCATTGCAGTATATCTTCATGTATCAAGAGTTCAATATCAAATGTCTAATTACTTGATTCAATTATTGATCGTTTGATTGAAGAGTTAAGTTTTTTGTTAATTAAAGTACAAGGCCGATTAAACCAAACACACAACATAAGTAAATGCAGCATTTGAGACTGAATACGACACTAATTGCTTTGAAATATTTAACGACAACAGGCTTTTCCTGGGTTTCCTCAGAGAGAACTATACAAAATGGCTTTTGCGGCATGAAAGTGGGTCTTTCTGTGTCTTAGGGCAGCAAGATAAGTGTTAATCCCTCGGGCGGTGCTCGGTAGTAGACTACAGATCCTACAGAGAGCCGTGGCCGCTGAGTCAGCCACAACTCTTCCAGGGGTAGCAGACTAATCTCCCAAGTACCTTCCTCTGTCAGTGGTCCAAGCATCTGTCATTCTACCTCTGGAAGCCCCTCCTCCCCAGACAGCTCAGGTCCTCGCGGCATCCAAAACCCATTTCTATGACTTCTTTTAAAAGGTTTGCAAATCTTTAGTGTGCTTAATGGGTCTTAACCGTAGACAGTATATAAAGATGGATGACTTGTCTCAACTTCCTCCCACTATCAAGAAATGAAGCCAAAATTTCCTGGTTGTACCCACACTGCCATCTTGTGCTGAAAACACAATTTGGAGCCCGAGTCGGAACTGGGGGGGGGGCTGTATTTGATGCGTGTTTTGACCTTTTTGTTTGCGACAGGTCAAGTGAGCGCCCTCTGTTGGATCACGTGGCAAACCACTGATGTGCTTCTCGTCTTTGTATTTTGAATTTAAAGAGTAAAGACGCATCCACTAAATGGGGGAGGCAGGGTTTTTGATCTATACTACAGCCACCAGGGGGCGATCAAGATGCTTCATGTTGTTCATCTTTATATACAGTCTGGTCTTAACTGGTTCTAGACTGTGTGAAGCTGTAAGAGTTCTTGGTTTGTTGCAGTGGCTGATTATAAGATATAACTCCTACTTTCACTTTAATAAGGAGTTATGTCTCTGTAGGCGGCTAAAATTCTATGGCTTGTTGTGTTTAAGATATTCTTAATTAAACCAGTGGATTATTTCACCAACATGTTGTCACAAAGCTGTAAATAAGACTGCTTGTCTTTGCTTTAAAAGAGTTAACATTGTGGAGATGGAAGGTGTTCACCCAGCAGTGAGGATCTGCTGGAGTGCGTTTGTGTTCATTTAATTTGATCCTGACTGCCAGACTGCATCTAGCTCGCTAAGTGCTTTGCCATTAAGCCTCTGTTCTGTGTTTAATTCTGCTACAGGGCTGACGCTTATGGATATAACACCCGGCTGTGAAACGCCCGCTTTGCAGTAAATGTTTACCATCTCATGCTTGTGCTACCTCTGGAATAAGCAAACCCACTCCAGTGCGAGCCTCTCAACTGAAGTAATGGCTCCGGTCGCCTGACCTTTGATTCCCTTTTGTTCTTTATCTGCAGATTTACAATGAGAAGAAGAGCCAGTTTGAAATCAAGAGAAATAACCCCAAGGACTTGGTGGAGAGAGTGGCCCGGGACATCTCCAAGCTGCTCAACAGTAAGAGGAAAGCCCTGGAGGTAAGAGGCTGATTCTACATGTTATAACACCTGCATGTGTACAAACACACCCTGTACTCTTGTGCACAGATAACAAACATACATAGTGCATCATTTGAATTTCCTGGAAAGCCAAGTTTCTGTTGATACAAATACATTCAGTGACTTTTATATATATACAGTATATATAAATGTAAAGTATCTTGAACAAGAGAAAATGTGAAAGTATAAAATAATAGAAAAATAGAATAAAAAAAGGCAATCGAATAAAATATATTTCTTCCAAATAATACAAATAAAAATACAGAGAATAAGTACATAATATATACCTTTCACTACAGACAGAATATTATTTGTAGAGAAACACCTGAGTAAAGTGCAGCGGCAAAGGATAATTGAACTTCCTCTAATGTTGACTAACTGATAGAAGGATTCTTTACTTTATTTCTTCAGTTTGTTGAAAGCAGTGTCATTCCTTTATATTGTTGCAGTATATTTTTAAGCTTATTCTTTTTTTCTGCTTCGCACTTTTGAGTTTTTTGTTTTCCTGTTCAATATTGCTTGCATACATTGTGTAGTCTGTAAGATTAAGAGTTATTTCAGAGGTTATCATTGTAGCGGCCGGCATTCTTCTAATATAATTATTCCCGCTGTTATGCTCAGACAGTCCTGTGATTATTCAAAAAAATACTTTTGCTCTCACAGTGAGGAACCTCTAACCCACGAGAGAGAATTAAGAAGGGGGGGAGAATCAGAGATGAGTGGAGTGACAGGGAGGGAAACAAGGGAACGTGTAGACAATCGATGAAGAAAGGATCATCTATCTGATGATTCCAGAAATCTGTCTGTCTGTACATGGAACACATATCTAAAGAACCGGTCATCTTATCAGCTTTACACTTGTCATATGTTTTGTTAAGGCCCCAAGAAAGTGCATTATCGAAATTTAGTGCGATTTGGACTTCAATATTCATACAATTAGAATAAACAGATGGCCAGCGTTCCATAGCAGCGGCGGCTGGGACTCATCAAATCACGAGTCGAGCTTCACTGAAGTTTAAAATAAACAGGTGAACAGCTCTTTGTGCAGCAGCGGTGACGCAGCTCCGTGGTTCTGTGGACTGAGCCCTGCAGTTGGTCTTCACTCGCCACAGCTTAATTACTGCAGGTCACTTTTACAGTTTCAGAGAGAAAAGCTGCAACCACCATCACCGCAGGTCAAACAAACAGGCAGCTTTAGAACATGCACTGCACTAGTTTTTTCTGAAAAAGTATAATACAATATAAATGATTAAGTCAAAGTGTAAATATAATTTCAAGTCACCTTCACACTTAAAATTACAGGAGGTTGAGGGTTTGTAATTTCCAAATTACCTGATTATAATTTGTATTCTTATGCTATTTAAACCTTAATTTGTCCATCCCTTATTTTTTCTCCTCAATGGCTGTGAGAAAGTCCTTTTAATCAGTCTGTGATTCTCATCATCTCCGCCCACGCATACACACACTGCACACACACACTGATTCCTTTGAATTACTCCGATCAGCTTCATCATGCTGCAGAAGCTACACACTCATACGCGCACAGTCAATACACTGAAATGATAGAATCTACATATATTCACAACCCTCTTTCTTGGTCTAATGAACACTGAGCTTTCAGATCGTATGTGTGTGTCAGTGCGTGTAGGGTATAATTTGAATTTCTTCCATGTGGCACCTCATTTAAGAAGGGGCCTGTTTGAGGCGCTGTCCACTTTCCTCTGTTTCTGCCTAGATATGGTCACTCAAGGCAAGAGCATGGACCTTTTTTTAACACAGCTGAATCCTCACAAAGGGGTGCATAAGGATTGTATATCTTTCGAGAGCATGAGGCCTTGTGGGACGAGACACATTCATGCCAAGGGGGAGCAGAAGTCTCTCAAAGGCACGGTTAATTCTCCGGCTTGAATCCTGAAAGGGAAGAGAAGGTGTTACTGTACGTCTCCCGTGGTCATGTGTAGGATTGGATTTGGAAGAGCAGAGCATTGATCCTCCAACCCAGTTTTTCTTTTCAGTACCACTTCCACCTCTTTCAACACAGACACACACACACAAACCCCGACCCACCCCGTCCTAACCTCCACAGGCCACACTGTCACCTCACATCCTGTCTGGGAGATTCACTCAGGAGAGAGGAAATGAGGTGAAAAAAGAGAGAGGCTGGAATGAGAATGTCTCCCTGGGGCGTGGAAAAATCAAGAAAATGATGTTCAGAAATTCATAGATTTAAAAATGAGCGCAGAGCGGGAGGGAAGTAGAGAGGGAGCCGAGGATGGTCGGGGGGGGGGGTAGATGGAGGTAGAGAAAGAGTTTGGGGAGAAAACTAAAAGAAAGCAGGGAGAAAAAAATTGCAAAAAGGAAATGATGAACGCAAAGAAATAGGGAGTCATTAGTCATCATAGAGTACAAACCTCAACAAGACGTCTGCAACAAGTTAATGCGTTTCATTTTAGTAGGTTAGGATTTTCTTTTTTCACTAGAACTAAAAATTCAAGACAGTATGCGAATAAATTCATGTGGACTTATTATTCATACGAGGAGAAAAGTGAAAGCCATGTCTTAATGCAGTCTGTAGATAAGAAGGTCTCAAACTCTGCTCAGCGCTGTATTGACAGCGTTTTATATTCCAGGCTGTTTCTACCCCCTGTAATGGTTATTTAGTCCCATATATTCCCTGCCACACGTTTAAAAAACAGGAGGTGAACGTGTGTGTGTGTGTGTGTGTGTGTGTACATGCGCAGGCTTGTGTGCGCGTGCAGGAAGAAATTATTCTTTGCAACCTATTTAAATAATGCTGCGGGTGATTCGTTGTAATTCATGTTTATGTTACTAATGAGAAAATACACACTGACTCTAAATACTCAGTTACTGATATAAAGTGGGGAGGGAAGCATTTTTCATTGCTTTGGATTTAGTTGCTTAAACCTTAATTCCTTAATTACTAACACATTTTAGTCATTTAAATACTGTGTTCGTGCAGCCGGGAACGGGACAGAAAGAAACCCCCAAATCCAGGAGGTGAGCATTTAGTTGTTAAACCTGCTTTGGCAACGAAGCTGGAATTATTTCTGCCACGGACAAGATACAGTTTGTGAAATGCAAATGTTGGAAAAGGCAGTTTAATGAGCACAACATAGTTTTTTTATATCCTGCATTTCAGATGAAATGTCCACATTTTGCTCAGAAAAATACAGCGTAATGAAATAGTTATCTAATATCTGAAAATATATAATTTAAAGTGCAATGTACTCGCTGTTCCCTTTACTCTAAAAATAGAAGCAACATAAGCAGACTTTAGATTTTGAAAAAACAAACCCCTCTGTTTATTCCTTCCCTTCACTCGTCTCAATCTCTTCCACTCCACGTCCCTGTCTGCTCTCCCTCTCTTCCCTCTGGCTGCAGCGATCTTCTCAAATAATGATCTGATTCCACAGTTGCAGCCGCCAAAAATTAAAATGTAACACAAACCCAGGTCGGCTGACAGGCTTCCATGTTGCCGCTGGACAGTTTATATAAATCCCTTTGTTTTCTGAAGCAGGTCGAAATGTGACACAGGGAAAAAAAAATAAATCCTTTCATTGTTGAAATATTTGCTCATCTCAGTGGATTTGTGAACTGAAGCAAACACATGGAGTCATTGTGTGTATTTGTTACATGGACATCAGATTAGCTGATAATAAGATTTCCTGACTGATAATAATGATTAGATGATTTTATCAGTCAAGACTGGCCCATCACAGATGCTGCATTCACATGTCAGTTATGAAAACGTATTTTACAGAACATAATGCAGAGAAAGATGTTTTGGTTCATTCACAAATGGTGTAAGTAACAGATTAGTCATTTGTTCATCTGTCCAACTGTAGGTCTCAGTGTCTCTGTGTGGACTGAGCACTAAATGTTAAGGAGTGTGATAATATCATTTTCATGGCAGGCACTTATATAAGTGTGTATATGTATTTGCTTTGCCGTTTGGATTCATGTTTTTTTCTTTTGTCGCCATTCATGTGAAACACTGAACGTCTCGGGACGCTAGACAATTTTTGGAGTATTTTGATGATAAGTCAAATCATCGGTCATCATGTTACGTTCGTAATGTGGATCATGGAAGCCTGTGACGACACATTAAATTGAGCAACTTTTTTTCTCTAAATTGTCAAACAGATAATATCTCTTTCGCTGTAGTGTCTCTACTCTCAGTGCATGAATGAGCAGCTGAGAACAGCCTGTGTTTGTGTACTGCACACTGCATGCACCAGCGCTGTCTGTATGATTTTCTTTGCAGTGGCGTGTGAGCAACAGGCCTCCACCTGAGTGCAGCTACGAGTGTGTGTGTGTGTGTGTGTGTGTGTGTGTGTGTGTGTGTGTGTGTGTGTGTGTGTGTGTGTGTGTGTGTGTGTGTGTGTGTGTGTGTGTGTGTGTGTGTGTGTGTGTGTGTGTGACAGGCCTTTTAACTGAGATCAGCCAGAGAACACAGCCCTCCACCTAACCTGTGATGTGTATAAAGCCGAACAGGTGTGTTGGACCTCCCAGACTGATCTGAGCCCTCAGCGCTTCCTGTGGGCCTCTTCGCGAGGCTCCATATGATCACCACAGTAGCCTGAGCCTCAGAACCAGAACCTCACAAACATCCTGACAGTCAAAGGCAGGCAGAGTGGAGCTGTCAGTCAGGCTGCTGCTGGGATTTTCCCAGCCTCGGGGAGCGGAGATGAGGCCAGGAGCTACAGACAGAGATCATGTTACATTCCCATCAGCCGCAGCACAACAAAAACGAACATTGTCAATGCTCTTAAGTTCCGATTTCACAGAGGAGGCTGGTGGAATAGAGGGGGGACTAAGGTGGGTCTAATCCAATTACATAGATCTCAATACTATTCCAATACCACTTACAGGCTGAGGGACAGATGCCTCTGGGCTGCTCCCTTCTTGATGGATACACACCCAGCGCTCCACTGGGATGTTACTGAGATGGTTGCCGGGTCTGGAAGGAAGGAGCTGCCTGACAAACTACAGGAGGTTGTAGCAGCAGACGCACAGGCACAATATGAGGCAAAGCACTGTCAGCGCTGAGGTCTTTCAGTGGCTCAGATGTGTGGCTCAGTTCAGTAGATTGACCCATGGATATGATCACTCTGAGGTTTATGTGCAACACATAAGAGGATGTGCAGCAAATACTTTAGACCACAAGTGAAACTGAAGGGCAGTGTAGTCTCAAATGGGCCATTCACACCTGAGGCAGCTTCTCTGATGTTGGGATAAAATACAGCTGCCATAACATCCATTCTTGATACTGTCTGTCTTTAACAGTTCATCACATGCAATACACCTTCGTTTATTTTTCTCTATAATTTCAAGTTACCCTTTTTTCTATTTCCCTGACTGACCCTTTGTCTGTTGCTTTATGATTAACAGCAAGTAGATTGGTGATTTATGTCCCGACATTTAAAACCATTCACTGTTTTGGTTGGAATGACATCAAAACAAAAAATCAATTGAGTGAGAAAATGTTTCTTTGACCTTGGAAAACACATTTTTATATTTTGAATTCAGACCTGTCATTACAGTTTAAGTTTATGTATTTCATATATTGTTGTGATGTGTGTGGGTTGTGTGTGACTACTGCTTTAACCTTAACATGATATATAGGTCACATGTTGATTTTTTTGAGCTATCTCCATGACAACTTACCAAAAAACCTGGAAGATACTTGTAAGTAGACAATGAGTGAAGATCGGTAATTTTTTCAGAGTTTGAAAAGAACAGTAGTCTTGATACATCAAACGGTAAGTGTCATATTATTATAGTGAATTTTTCCTCAGGCAATCTTTCTGCAGATAAACAGTAAACGAACCTGAGGAGATATTGCTTTGTTGTCATAGCGATCAGAAACTACAAATGGCACATGACACGTGGGCCTGTGTGATTGGAGGGAATGTAAGGTGAGACGAAGAAGATGGTGGACAGGGGGCGGGCTTGGCTCTTCCAGAAATGACAGAGATTTCCTGTGACTTTGCCGTCACGCTGATAGGGATTGCAGGGGAGCTCGGACAGGACACTGTGCAGGGACAGCAAAAGTGTACTTGACAGAATTAATCAATCATACCGCGTGGGCCTCCATCTCCCCCTGACCGTGGAAACCAAGACGACACAGCCGGGTCAGGGATGGAGAGGGAAGGGGAGGGAAGGGCCGCTCCAAGTCATCGGTCATCATGTTACGTTCGTTAATAATTCACTGAGACACCGGCTCGCACGCGTCACGCACAGCCGCCATGCCCGCTGAAAGGAGTGTGAGCATGCAAGTGTCAGCACTGGTGTGAACATTTGGAGCTGCTCACTGGTGAACTTTAATACCTGTTCACACTGAGCTCACCTTCATTATACTGATATGTTTCCATTGCTCAGAGAAATGCCCACGATACACTTTGGAAAAGAGGGAATTAGAGCTGACATTGAACAGTGATCTGACCATCAGTCAGTTCTCAGATGGGAGCAGCAGGTTGTTGGTTTTGTTTGTTTTGTTTTCAAACTTAACCACGTTTACATCTTCAATCTCTGATCTGTAAAAATAGACCAGCTTCACGAGTGGTCAAAAAACCCTCTGTGCCTCCACCTCCTCCAGTTGTACCAAACTGAAACTTAAATATCCTGGATGCTCCCCTTCTTGCGTTTTTGACGTCATATGGAGCCAGACTCTCTGCAGTAGCGATCTGATAATGGAGCTTTGGTTTCGAGGTCCTGCTGATAAATGTGCTCGACCAATCATGAGTCAGACTCAGCTGTGAATCGTGACATCTTACCCCATTGTTAAAGCATGAAATGACCAATTAAAACCATATTTACCAGACAAATGAACACGTCAGTGTGATAAGAACTACCTAAAGTGACAGAAACCATCTTTGAGAAAAATATATGTAATGTGTACTTTGACTTTTAAGCCTATGGAGGAGGCGGGGTTTATGACCTATACTGCAGCCAGCCACAAGGGGGCGATCAAGATGATTCGGCTTCACTTTCATGGAGCTGTCATGTTGTTCATCTTGGTTCTGGCGTGTGTGCTGAGGCTGCTCATTTTGTTTTTGCTCCAGTGCACATTAATGATTTATCTTTAAATAAAACTATCAGAGAAGTATAACTTTAATCATTTAATGGTTTGAGAAATGAAACATGTAACCGTGTATTTGTTCATTTTGCTTATATGTTCACGGTGGAAAAAAAGACAAGAAATCAACAGTTTAATTATTGTAAGTGTTGTGAGTGCGACTGTAACCACCTCTTTGTGGGTTGTGGTTGATGACTTGAGTCACCAAGCCAGTGAGTTTTCAGACGCCTCAGTGACTTGCTTTAATTGAACAGGCATCCGGCACAAATAACCAATTTATAACAGCTAAATTTAGCCTTCGGTCTTTTAAAGGGCCACCAGCCCTTAAATCGAGGCTTCTCCAATCACACCACGGTGAAGCTGAGGGGTGAGAGCTGTCACTCACATCTGGATCGGCCCTCAGTGGCAGAGTGCTGGAGGATTAGTAAAAGTGAAGCTCTCCTTGTCTGATTGGGACGTGGTTATTGATTCAATGGACCTCCTGACTCAGTGCAGTCACTTATTTAGTGTCGTTTTGTGTTGTGTGCCGCCTGCAGTGCAGTGAATTGATGAGTACTGTGTTCCTCCTTAAAAAAGGAGACATAAAATATCACAATATCTAAATCACTTGAAAACACTTGAATTCTAAGTTTCTTTTTGTCATTCCCAGCAGCAGCAGTGCGACAGCAGCTGGTGTGCCCGCAATAAATTACACCACCAGCAGCAAGTGATTATGTCTCTCCTGTTGGCGTGAAGTGGTGACAAATGAAGAAGCTGTCTCCCTCTTTCAGAGACTGTGAGATTTCCCTGCAACCTCACTCCCCCTCACGTCATTCTGGAGTGATATTTAAGTGATTTTTGTCCTGGAATACAAGGGCAATTGTAGGAAAAGAGTTTTACGGGTGCTCATCCCCTCTGAAAATCTGACATGCATACAGCTGGCACAAAAAAAAGGCCAGTCCTCAAAACAAGCTGGGGAAAAAAGAGGGTGATAACCTTCAGATGGCTGTTTTGTTATGGGCATCTCTCTCCCTCTTTGCTCTGACAATGACACATAAACATATTGTATGGGAATAGAAAAAAATATATACTGATAGTCTTGTCATCAATAACGCAAACACAGTATTTGTGATATAAATAAATGTAAGAAGAGGTTGAGGAGGAGCCACATTTGATAACAGTATACAAGTGTATCATTGATAAGTCCATTGTGGTCAAAACAATGACTTTCTCACCCGGTTCTTGCCCTCTCTCTCTCTCTGTCCGTCCTGCTCTTTCTCCTTCTCTGTCTCTCTATCATCCTCTCTCTATCATCTTTTTGCTGTCAACCAGATAGCAAACATAACAACCAAAGTTTTATAATATAATACGAGGTAGGAAGATGAGGTAAATCTATGTCAATCTTTGGCGTTCTAGTTAAATATTGGGTTGCTGTGCTCAATGCAGTCAGGTAACATCATTTGACGTCACCCCCCCCCCCCCTCCCGATAAAGCCCAGCCTGCTCTGATTGGCCTGCTGTGGCACAACTCTTGCAATTGGTCAAGTGCTTCCAACACGTCTTTGTTCTCATTTATTTGGCTATTAGGGGGCGTTCCAGACCAGCTACTAACCATGTTTAATGCAGATGTGGGGTATTGCGATGTCCTGTGACATCACACTGGAGCAGAAGTATCGGTTCAGACTGACAAATCGTTTCATGAGCTTGAGGAGTGTTTTCTGTGGGGGAGCTTTTTAACTTTGCTGAACATCTGCATACACAATAAACCTATAAAACATACTAGAGGAAAGAAAAATGGAAGAAGCAAAATATGTTTCTTTTAATTCTAAATGACAATTGAAAATTGATAATTAGCATAGACTTAAAACATTTCCATATTTCTTTACCTATTTGCACTTTAATTGTCCTCCTCTAATCGATGCTTTTACTGATGTCATTGGCTAACGTCCAACCTTGCCCTGGCATTAAAACTTGATCCACATACTTACCATTAACCTCCCTGAGGTGCAGCGAGCCACTCAGTAATAGCATGCACCCCCTCAGTATGGCTTGTGTTCATTAAGGAAGCTTAATGAATTACAAGGGCTTTTATAATGAGTGTGTCTGAGCAGTGCAGGGAGGTCAGATGGTTTGAATAATTAATGAACCCAATCACCAGTCAGAACTTTAACATGCTTGAGACATTTTGTATACGCAGTTGTAGAGATCTAACTACAACCCCAGCTCGCCCAGCACCTCCACAGCTACCACCACGGTGAAGTGAAAGAAAAAAAAACTAAATTAAAACCAAGTCTCTTACAAAGTAATTTGGATTTTCCATTTCCTGTAGACCTTTGGGGAGGCAGTTATAACTCTCAGGGCCCATCAGAGAAGAATTGGGGAAGTAGGCCGAGCTCTACTTAGGTAAAAATAGAAGAGGAAACTTTGTCTGCACTGATTGGCAAAAACATAAATCACATTTTTTGTCAATGTAGTTCGGAGAGCTTCGGTCAGGTTCAAGAAGAAATTCCCCATTGATGGTATTTTATGTTTGCTTTCAGTTCTTCCTGCAAACTGTTGGTTTTTGAATTTCTTGACCAGCTGTACATTTTAAACATTTAAAAGTCTTGTAGTTTGTATTGTCAGCAGACCTGTTTATTAATGACAAACGAAATGCATAGCATAAGAACTGTATTCATTACCTGGCTTTTACTGTCAGGCATATTTATGGATTAACGGTCTCAACTAACAATACAAAGCAAATATTAAATCACATTTCTCCCAGAACTTCTTGAGAACATGATCAAAAATTACATTTCTAGTTTGACATTTTTTAACATTGATGAAGGCTGTCGTCAGCCTTCCAATGTAAACTTATGTAAACTAAAACCCTACAACTTTTCTCCATGGGTTTAATATGATACATTTGTGCTTGAGCTAAATGCTCAGATTGATATTATTCGCAAAGCCTATAATTCATCATACATTTTATGAAATCCATTCAGTAATTGTTGAGGTAGAGTTGAGTTGCTGACTGATTGATTGACTGACCTGAAGCCGTACCTCCAGCATGACTAAAAACTCTGAACATTGTCTAGAAGCACAAGTTTGTCTATTGTCTTCGAGGCAGACATGCTAATTGTACATATGCATGCAAAGTAGACACACCTACACATGGATACACACACACACACACACACACACACACACACAGAATCACATATTCTCTCCCATAATCTCCTCCCCAATCCCCTGGCCCCTGTCATTCAGATCTATGAACTTCCATTAGCAACCATCTGTTACAACCTGCAGCAAAGCAATTACACCACATACACACACACACACATACACACACACAAACAAATATGAATGAACACACTAACCTCATACAAAATACTGTATGGTCAGCTAGCTTTAAAGCCTTGAGAGAATTTGCCGAAGCCTCGTTTAACCTTCAGAGAAGTCACCTGTGCACACCTGTGATAGCATCAGCTGCTGCCGACTAAAGATGTGCTAGAAGGTCAGCAACCCACACACACACACACACACACACACACACACACTGACAATTACACACATAGGGAGGTCATGATACACCGTGTGCATGCTCAATGACACACACACACACACACACACACACACACACACACACACAGTCACAGCGTTGTGTAAAATCAGATTGTTGTATCACCAGATGATTCTGCTCATACTATTGGGTCATTCTATCACTCCCACTGATAAAGGTCACAATATCCCACCCACTGCTCCTTGGCAGCATTTCACATTAGACAAAATGTCAGAACCTGATCTGCTTCATGCCAGTACGCCGCCTCCAGCACTTTCCTTCACATCTTCAGATTTATTTTTGCTCTGAATGTACCATTTTCAGCTCCATTTGAATGTTCTGATTTCCTTTTTTTCCTCCTAAACAAATGTCAGTGTACGGCAGGAGATTTGTAGTTTTTGTCGTGTTCCTGCCTCACGCGAAATCATTCATTTGAGTGACAATATGGGTTCCAGGCAGGAAGTGTATGAAGGGGGTGGGGGGTATCTAATTATCTAACTTGTTCTTGAGAGGAAAGATGCGTTCTGTGTTTAAGAAACTTGTTCACGTGGCAATAGCATCTGCTTCACTCCTTCATTTCCCTGTCAGGCGAGAGACAAATGAATAGAAATGACTGCTTTGTGCTTTTATGCAGCCATCTCTCCAAGCTGCATAAAACATATATTTCTAGTCTCCCGTGTGTAAATTTGTAGCTGCAGAGAGAGGAGAGAAAAGGAGAGACAGAAGCACTTGAATCAGGAATTGCTGTGCTAAAAGGCAGACTTCTCTCTTTTCCTTTTTTCATTTCAATTGCGAGGCAGTGCTCTTGTCTGTGCGTTGTTTTCTTTCCCAGAGGGCAAAACTGAAAGATCACTTTTATGAAAGGGGGCTTTTGAAAAACTCCTCAGCAATCAAATAGAAAATATATGACATACTTTTTGTATGGTGAAAAAAATGAAATAAGCACTTGGTAAAATAGTGCTTTATTCAAAAAGGAAATTGTGTTTTCGAAGACACACTGGCACAGTGTGGTCATCTAGTTAGATATTTTGTGTAGATATTATTATTATTATTAATAAAGTATTCTGATGATTATTATTATTATTATCATTAACTTGGTTACTGTTCTAACCTCCTCTTCATCCCAGCGATTTTTCACCATCTCCGTCTTATAAGCATCACCTGAGAGGCCATATCCCAAAATAGTTCTCATGGAAGTGTCTCACTGTAGAAACTTGTTGTGGATCCAGACCACAGATTTCTCTTTTTTAATGAATTCAGTACTATACATTCATCTGCATAAAGAGGCCTGATGGTGAGTGGGAGGCTGCATGTTGCCTGTGGGCCGAGTAGGTGTTGGCGGAGAGGTAAATAATCCCTATCTCTGAATGCTGGCCTGAAATCCATAGCCTGCCTCTGACCCCGGGAAGCCGTGCTTTAATTCCAATGTGATGGAGAGTCGAGTTCTGCTTGAGTGAATTCCTTTTTTTTCCTTCCTTGTGGAATGGACAAGGCAAATAATAGGCTTGTGTCCTGAAAAGGAGTTGTTAGCTCCTGACAGGCCATTGATCGGAAGAACAGGGGCTGTTTTCACAGTATGGCGCTCTTACATAACATGATAGCACACACACACTTGCAGTAACACCAAATTTATGTAAATCTAACAAATGCATCCTTACAAATGTATCCGTGTTTTTGGCACAGAAATCACATCTGTCAAGTCATTTTTATCTCTGCTGCAGAGCTTTTCACTGAGATTCAAGGATTTGCACATGTTACATTAGCACACACACAAGAAACCAGGTTACTGGAACAATTCAGGTTAAAGTAAGAGACAGACAATGCTTTTGCATCCACTAACTGATAACTATTAAACCACTGTTAACCATAGAATGAAGCCAAAATATCCTTGATACAGGATTTTGTGTTTTTTTATGTCTGGAGCCCGAGCCCACGCAGCAGTGATCATGATGTGTAGCCACGGTATCAAGGTCCTGCCGATACATGTCCTCGACCAATCAGGAGTCTTAGCTGTTAATAGTGATGTTTCACCCGATTTTTAAATAGCATTTAATAACTAATTAAAACCAAATTTATCAGAAAAACGAACACTACCTATCTGAACTACATCAAAGGACAGAAAACATCTTTGCGAAAAATAAATTTTTGTTTATTCAATGACTCATCCACTAACAATGAGGAGTTAGGGTTTACGACTGTTACTGCAGCCAGCCACCAGGAGGTGATTGACATGAATGGCTTCACTGGCATCCATCTTTTTATACAGTCTACATGCAGCTTTTGCTGTTGTCTCCCTATCTCCCCACTAGGGAGATGGACTGGTTTTAATTATGAATTTTGGGGGTTTAGATCAGTGACACAATGAGATGTCAAACTTCATCAACAGAGAAGAAAACTGTTTTTGTACAATCCCAATCAATTTGGAAACCAGGGTTCACTTCCATGTGTAAAGATAAGTATTTTCACAGAGCTGCGTTGCTCTCTCAGTGATATGTTCCTTATACAAAGTCTCTGTCATCAACACACACTCCACTAAACCCTGTAGCAACCCAGTTACATATGATTTACATATGTATTTAAGTCGTCAGGTCTCACCAACAGAGGCCTCTTTGTAATCTTATTAGAGAAACTGATGATTTGATTTTGTAAATTATGTTTTTAGCTGGTTTGCAAAGGGCATTTTTTGTAATCTACTTTCTTAATTAAACACAAAGTACAATTTTCTTCTAAACTATTTAAAGTAAAAACCATGTAGTTGTGCAATGTTTACAACCATCAAATC
The DNA here is from genome assembly GCF_024713975.1 of Paralichthys olivaceus. NCBI lineage: Eukaryota > Metazoa > Chordata > Actinopteri > Pleuronectiformes > Paralichthyidae > Paralichthys > Paralichthys olivaceus. Next base: position 11,782,935 of record NC_091094.1, read on the forward strand.
TACCTCAGACACAAAAACCCCATTAAACTTTACTTAAGTCGTCAGTGTTGGTTTAATTCTGATCACTGACTTTTCTGCAAAACTGAGTCAGTCATGCAGAAAAAATAGGCAAGATCTATTCTTTGCACAGCTAACAGCCCTTGAGCTCAAACACACTACAATGATCCAAGAGATCAACTTCACTGGTCGGCCACGGTTCTTACAGAACAGCTCAACTTCACCAGGAAATCTGTGTCTTATTGTAACGGCTGTGTGTCAGCTAGTGGATGGGCTAAAACAATTAAACGGAGAGAAGTGAAGTAAAGAGACTTCCCAGCTTTGCAGGTTCCATCACAAGTTCTATTTTCTCATTGGACTGCGGGAAATGAAAAGTTTGACTTTATGTGAAAGACAAAAAAAATGGAAGTGTTTGAAAATATCTGAGAGGTCAAGCAGGATATTGCTCACAGGAGGAATGACACAAGTTTTTTTCTTTCTGCCCAGGCGGGTGTTGACTCTGTTTAAAAATTCTCATCATGGTTAATGTACACAAACCCGACCACTCGTCTCCACGGAGTAAGGACACTCACACAGAGAGGCCAAGGGAACCAGAGGTCGGCTTGCCTTTATTTTGCACTTCCATCAGAGCAAGCAGTTAATCTTTGCTCTGCCCCAGCTTATCTGGGCGCCTGCCACCCTCCCCCTGCCCAGGGAGAGAGGCATCACACGCCTCCTCCTCCTCCTTCCTCACCGTGCCTTCCCCTGAGCTCAGTTCTCCTTGGCTGACTGGAGAAGGCGGCTGCAGATTGAATTATTCTCTCCGTTCCATTTCTACCAAGTTTGCATTCACTTGCAATGCGCTGTCACTTTTCTTCTGTTCTGTTTGTTTCTTAAGTAGAAGCCGTTCAGAGTCTGTCTCAGCTTGTTGCATCGTCTCATATCAGCTGTGGCATTGGCCTGAAATAATGTTTCTGCAAAAAACAAAAAAAGAAACAGGGCTTTTATTGGTGTTAGTGCACATTTGCAGAGGCGAGTGCCCAGAGCCTCCCTGTCGGCACGGTTATACACATGCAGTGTGTGTGTCTAAGTGTGCCAGGTTTCCCACAGGTCTTTCACAATGGAGATTCAGGGAGTTTCTTGTTGACTTGTTTCAACTTTTTAATGCACTTTGTGGAGTAAAACCGAAACTAATGATTATTTTCATTCTAAATTAATCTGTTGATTATAACCTCCATTATGCAAACTGATTTGAAACAAACTTGGTGGAGGGATACAACATGGACCAGGAAGGAACCCATTACATTTCAGAGAAGATCCTGATCATTTAATATGATTTTGAAGTTTTTTGCTCTGAATTTATTTATTTCATTTATTTAGTTTGACAGTGGCTCTATGAGTGCCCTTCTAGTAGCTTAATTTATTTTTCCATCATTTAGTCATTAAAATGTCCCTGAACATCTTCATGTATCTTGTTTTTGTGTCCAAAACCCAAAGAAATTCTTTTTCGATTGATGTGACACAGGAAATGCAGCAGATCCTCACATTGGAGAAGCTGAAACCAGAAAACGTTTATTGTATTTCCTTAAAAACAATTATAGTTTTCAGGACTTTTTTGGCCTTTATTTGAAAGCACAGATTAAGCGTGATGGAGAGAGAGAGAGAGAGAGAGGGGAGTGAGACACAGCACAGTGTGTGACTTTACAGATTTTTCTTCCAAATTCAGGAAATCTCAAAATCCTGTTCACACCGCGTATGTTCAGTTTGTTTGGACAATTTAAAGCCTCCATTTAAAGTTATATATCCCCCGCTCAGGAGGCGTTCTGAGTCCGTACTGTCAAACTCTGGTTCACCTGCCTCTCCTTCGCAGCCCACTGCCCCTCCTCCTTATCGTCCATCTCCTTCCTCATCCATGATTTCTGTCCACTGTCTTGAGCTCTGACAGCCTGTCATAACTCTGTCAGCCTGTTATAGCCTGTCATAACATAATGACCCAACACTTCCCATGATTGGCAGGTGCTTTTCCTTACAGGCCAATGAAGTAGGGGCTCCACGATGTGGTTTGATGCCCACTTGCCTTGTTTCTGCGCTGACTGACGGGTGGTTTCCCCAACTGCACAAAGAGGAAGGCCTGTTTGTTTGTTTATCGGCCGTTTAATTCCTCCTGTGTTTGAAAAACTATATACGGCAGCTGTCGGCTATACAGCTTTGGCTCATTCGAGGCGGTGACCAGGGGGATGGGACACAGTCTTTTTGAGCTGGATGAGTGACAGGAGAAAGGTGTGGGAATGGGAAAAGAAGGAAAGGGAAGATAGGAGCTCGCCTGAAGGCAGCGGTGGAGCGATGAGGTACTGAGAGAGAGAGGGGGGGGCAGTGCGTCAGCCAGACAGTTGAGGAGAATCTCAAATATTGACCTTGGAAAACTACCTCTATGATAATAATTATCTTACTCCCCCCATTCTCTTTCTCTCCCCTCTCTCTTCCATCTCGTAGGCTTTACTGTCTCTCTCCACTTCCCCCATGCCTCTCTCTCTTTTTCACGCTTGTGTGTCTCCTTTGCTCTCGTAATCTTGGCGACCTCAGATAAAAGCCGCCCAGCTCCTTTTCTTCTCTTTGATACACATTAATCCCTATCATTGATTACGAACTTACAAGCTCAGGTCCAGCTTATCACAATAAGTGTAACAGTTCTGGTAAAAATCTTAGGCTTTAATGCACAGAGAGACAGCACACGGGTTGATGGGGGGAAAAAAAACTTTACCGAAGGTTAAGCAGGTCATAATCTAATAAGCAGTCAAAACGGGGTGAAAAGGGTAAGATAGGGTACAAGCAGAAATACCCCAAAAGAAAAAAATGTAAGAAGAAACTAGAAAACTGTGAAATTGAACATTAAGTCGTTTTTAGACATGAACAGAAATTAAAATTGGGTCCTGACATTATCCAGACTTTCCCCTTCACATATGAAGAATGCTGCAGGAGAGTGTGCAGGTCAGACGCGTTTGTAACAAGAGGAAAATATCATCAGGCATCTGAGTAAAACATGCAGGACTGAGGACATAATGTATTGAATCCGCTACCGAGATCACGTTTTTATTTACAGCACATCAACACCTGCTTTTTGCCCTTATCACCAAAAGCTCTTGAATCTCATTGTCTCTGTTGCCGCCCTCTACGCGTATGGCACCTCGTTTTCATCCTCAGATATTTCTGTTCTTTTTGCTTTTTACAGTTTTGCGCTTGTCGCGTTAGAAACAGTTCTCCAGACATTCCCTGGAGTTGTAAATCGGAGGCTGGCAGGAATATAGTGAAAGGAAATATCTGGAGCAACTGACTCAGACTTTTGCATTCTCACATACATGCCCCTGAGGAACATCTGGAGTTTACTGTATGTCTGGAAGCAGCTTAGGAAAAAATGTTAGAGAGCAATGCAGTGCACGACCACTCCACGACCGAGTGTCACTCAAAATCAAGTCACACTCACAGCTGTGGAGGGCACTTTTAATGGAGGGGGGTGTAAATTGATGATAAAATTATACTCGTTAAATAACACTTGACAAAGCAAAAAGAGAGAAACCTAATTTTCTATGTTGTTTCATACATTCTCCTTTTGCAGACTTTATATTTCAGGAGTCACAGTCCATTAAACGCTGTGCTGATTTGTTCTGGATGGCCCTTAATGTGGCAAACATTCTTGTGAACGTGTGAGATAGGAGCTGGGCACAGTAACAAAGACAATCTATAGAAAAATTTTAGTATATAGGCAAAGGGTTGACCCTGAGGAACACCAGAGATGGGACACATTTAAGAGCAGGAACTGAGTGCCCGCTGGAGCACCTGGTAGAGTGGTAGAGTGCCACATGTACGCAGGCCAGTGCCGGTTCGATTCCTACCTGTTTCAGGCTTCTGCAGTCCTGTCCACAAAATGTATCCATCTTTTAGGGCTTGTCCTTTTAGGGGTACAATTAACCATTACAGTCTGCATGTCACTGGACTGTGCGAGGAAGCCGGAGTGCTTTACAATGATATATTTTAGAGGCATGGGTCTTCTAGCGTGGCTCCCCTGTTTTGAAACTGGGCTCTACCACGTGGGATGACACCATGATGCTACTTCTTGAAGGCAGAGGAGTAAATCTGTTCATTTAAATTGGCGCTAATGGCAGACACTTTAAAAGTCAATTAATTGCTAGGGGCCAAATGCACAGTGGCAGTTAATGCTGTCACAATGCTGACGAGTAATTGGATGTGTTGGTGGGTTGTGCCTGTGTGAAGTCAACTGTATTCCCCTTGTGTCGGTGGCCACCTACTGTGTACCTTTAAAATGGCTGTGTTGTCCAGTGGATGATGTTTGTTTGTCAAGGCAAAGCATCATGGGAGAGTAGAATAATAGTCTGGATTCTGTTTGTGGTGATGTCTCCACCTGCTTTGTTGTAAAATTGTTTTATTTTTCACTTTTCTTCACAATAGTATTTTTTGAAATCAGCTTTTCAATATCCTGCCGGCGTTGAATGTTTTTTGGTTTTTCTCAGTTTGACATCCGTACCCCCCCTCCTCTCCGTTCTTGTTCACCTTTTCATCCTCTTCCTCACTTTATCCTCTTCCTCTGTGCGGCAGAGAAACAGGGGGGAGAGAGAAGGCCTGAGATCGATGTTGAGCCTGCGCACACGCAGACGGGCAGCAGGCTGAATCGGAGTGATCGATCAGCCACAGAGCGTTTACTCTGCCAGACTGCTGGGCCTTTGTGGATGGAGATTATTTCTAAATTATTACAGGAGGCAGATGCTTGTCAGAAGATGCTCTCTGTCAAGGTTACACTGCTTCAGTGCCGCCTGCCGTTCTCCGCTCTCCCCCTCTGTCACACTTTTGCTTTCTTCATCTTCTTAAAATCATTCCCTATCTTTTATCTTCTGCAAAGTTTTTTTCCTCTGTATTTTTACATTTTCCACTCTGCTGTTTTGTTTCATGTGGCTGTCTTTTTTTGTTTTTTTAACAGCAGATATGTTTAGCGTGATATAGGTAAGATAAAAGCTGCACAGAGTATATACCGTTCAAGTAATGACATACTGAAATCCAAATCTGGTAAATTGACTCCATACACAAAGACAGAATGGGCTACACAGTAGAATATTTGACCAATGTTATTCTATAATGACACTGAATGTATCAGAAGTGTGTTTGAAGCTTTCTCAAAAATGAGTTTGTTCTTTCTGGAACGATTCGAAATGAGGTATTTTCATTATCTGCCCTTCAACAGCACGGAGCGCCTGTGTTCTTTAAAAATAGATGCATGTCTGTGGCTTCTGTGCATCTTTTTGCTGTGTGTGTGTGTGTGTGTGTGTGTGTGTGTGTGTGTGTGTGTGTGTGTGTGTGTGTGTGTGTGTGTGTGTGTGTGTGTGTGTGTGTGTGTGTGTGTGTGTTGGAGTGAATGAGCCTGCGCATCTGTGTTCAAAAGTGATAATTTAAGTTTGAGACGTCTGGAATATGTGTGTTTTTTACGCTCGTTAGGCTGATTTAACTTGGTAACGCTCTGGTATACGCCCTGGGCTTAGTGGGCCCTACCTCTTGTCGTCTCATTCATTTATCCTCAGCATGATGTGTCACAGCCTCTGTCACCGGGATTCAATTTTCTATCTGCAATTCTCCATCCAAATTTGGAAAGTGTTTCTTTAGAACTTCTAGAAGATCTCTATATTCATGTTAATGTATGTTGATGTAGTGTGTAAAATATAAAAAAAAGATCTCACTTAAAAGAAACTTCCTGGCAGTTCCTATTAAAAAGAAGAACCTGACCAAACATAGTTAGCTCAGAGCATCAATCTGAGTTTAATCTTCTTGTGTCTTGCAGCAGTTAGAGTAAATGTTTTGCAGACCTGAAGCCAGTCCCAAAAAAAGAGAGAATATGATTACAAGCAAAAACTGACATTAATCTGTATTTCTCACTTAAAATGGCATAAATGTTAATTTACGGGATGAATTCATGTTTTACGTCTTAAATCACCATCTTGCATGTTTGCCAGCAGACATCATGGACTGAAGGTGGGGTGATTTGCAATCTCGGAGCACAGCGGCTAGAGTATGATGATTAATTACCCTCTGGGTGCAATGGTCAACATTTTGGGGCTTCTGGGAGGCAGTGGATTCCTGAGCCAAGACTCCATTATCCTTTTGCCGTACATTGTTTTCAGTCTGTCGAGCCCACACAAGTGACACAATAGTAAATACTTTACTTTGTAGTCGTTTTGGGTCCAGATTATATTTTGGCTAATGCAGAAAAATCAAATTGCCGATAGCCGATGCATTTCTATCAATGTGTTCCATCTCCTCTGCTCTCCATGTGGACTGTTTACCTGCGGGCATCCAAATCCTGTTCAACTAGAAACGACACCAGAAGTCTTCCGGCCTCAAAATCAATCATACCAGGGACATTGGGATTACATGGTATGCCTTTTAGACCCACCAGTCCTCTTTTGGTATTAAGCTGTTGACCATACTTACTTTTCTTGGTGTGGTAACCAAGATATGTACATTGTTTGTTAGTTTTTTTCATTGTTTATTATTTTACTATTTACAGTCTATCTTGCATATAAGTTAAATAAAGCACATCGAGGACCAACTGTATTTCAGTGATACATTTACTTTCTCGTTCGACTCTGGATACGACCACATTACACATAAAATAGTAACAGTCACTATATTGTATCAGCGCAACAGAAAATACAGACACACTCACTCATTCCACATCTAACAGACATGAAAAGAAAAGCTGTGGGTTTTATTTATTTTCTGACAGTATGGAGAGAGAGCAAATCAGCATCAGCAGACTTTAAAATGAAAAGGGACTGAGTGAACTCTCAGTCAGAATGGGCTGACACTGTCATTTTATAAATAAACTGGTATTTCTCTGATGGAAGTCACTCCATGATACATTATGTTATTACTAGTCGAAGCAATTCTGAGCATCATCAATGTCCTGTTCAGAAAATCTTCTCTCTCTTAGCAGACTGATGAAACATATACGTTGTAAAATAGTTTACATTAACATTGCAATGGTAGCATGCTAGCTACTATCCATAAAACACTCTCTATTTCATTTCTTAGCCAAAAGTTAAACTGATCATTTGAAATTTCATGACAACTAAATCTGATTATAGATTGACTAATGCAGTTTTTGCAAATAGAAATTTGATATTAGAAATAGATTTAAAAACACAACATGAAATTAAATATGTGATGGGGCTGAGATCATTTGTGACAAGAGAACATTATACATTTATAGAACAATGTACAAACAGGCTGATTATTATACATGTTAACATATAAACAGACAGGGAGGCAGTGAAAGGGAGTAACTACAACACCCTCGACCAATCATAAGTCACTCTCAGCTGTCAATCATGACATTTCACCTTGTTTTTATAGCATCAAATAAATCATTAAAATAAAAGTTACCAGAACAACACCATCTTCAGGAAAAAATAGTTTGATGCGTACTTGACTTTTTAGATTGGTCCATGTCCCATTCACTAACATGGAGCAGGCATTGTTATGATCTATGCTGCATCTAGCCAGCAGGTGGCGAACAAGATGCTTTGACTTCCCCTGTCAAAACCCATCATGTCCAAGTTGTAAGTGTTTGCGCATCCTGCGACTGGTGATTAAATATACCTCATATATAAATATACCTTTGTGTTTTAAAAAAAAAATCTGTATAGGTATTTAAATGCCAGAGCACTTAGCCCCATTTCTCTCCTGTAAAAAGATCTCCTCTGAGAGAGAGAGAGAGAGAGAGAAGACTGGTGTATGGTGGAAGGGGGAGGGGAGAGAAAGCAGAAGAAGAGAGGAATAGAAGTAGAGAAATGTAGGAGAGATGAAGTCTGGATGGGGGATAGAAAGGGAGAGAGAGAGGGTGATGTGAAGACGGGAAGTGAGAGGGATTAATTGTTCACCCAAGAGAGGGAGATAACATCAGATGTTTAAAAGCTGCCACAACTAATCCTGTCATTTCTTGGACTAGAATAATGAAAATGGAGAAATGATATCTCTTGGAGAACTGGAAACCAAGCTAATCTGTATGCCTGTAACGAGCACGCTTGTGATCGCTAAATGGTCGAAAGATTATGGTTTATTTCTAGTAGCGTGGTTACATCTTGCAGTGGGATGTCGAGGCAAAAAGACGACTTCTTATTAGATTTAATGTTGCTTTCTATTTTGTATTTTCCTTTTTACTCTTTATAATTATGTAGTTATTCAAGATGTTTACTGTATTTACTGTAACATAATTGCATTCATGAAGTATTTTTTACTTTATACAAAGCCAGAGATTGTCTGTTGAAACCTCTGTTTCAGTGGATTTGTTTTCATTTATTTTTACATCTTGACAGTTTCCCAAAGCATACACACGTTTCTGACTGATATCCTATCTTTCAGCAGCCATTTCCATTAATTTCATTACAGAATGAAAATCATCTTATACACAGACTTTACTGTAGGTTAATTGCTCATATTGCAAGTGCTGCTTATTTTGCAATTCCTGCCTTTGCTATATTTTCCAGTTTTCTTATGCCTTTACTGTGAAAGAGCAGAACATTTAGGCCACTACAATATGCTGTTACAAAGTGAACTCAAGTTCAGCAGTTAAAGATATTGAGGGGTTTTGAGTGACTATGGATTATCTCAAGCAAGTTTCTCCAACATCACTCCATAGCTGAAATGACTAGGGAAATAATGTGGTGCACTTTATATATCCGTCAGCAGTAACATATAGACTATATACAGTTATAGGAGATGGGCTGAAACTCCAAAAAACCATCCGTCCTTTTTAAATCTTAGCAGAGTCCGTTCCTTGTGTTCTCCGCGGGGGGCCAGCTCTCTGCCCTACTTCTGCGTGTGTTCGCTCCTCCATCCAACTCGCTCTCTTCCTTTGTGACCCACACCTGCTGTTCTCTCCATCATCCCTTCCACCCTTTGGTCCTGCAGCAGTCTCCTTCCTCCCCTGTCATATCTGTCAGAGACGTTCAGTGGCTGGCGTTGCTCTAGGCTTCAAATTTAATTTGGTTTCAATCTGCTGTAATTGCTTTGAGAGATGGCCGTGTCTGCATGTTTTTTCCTCCCTTACGTCTGCTGGAATAGTGGAAAAGAGTGTGTGCATGTGTTCAATGTGTGTGTATGGATGAATATGACTGAAGGTGTGTACTCATGTGTGCACATGTGTGTAAATCCTGAACAAATGCCTGGCTACGCACTGTCATTGATACACTTTGTCAAACACCAGCTGCTGTCACTGGACTCTCTGGCACTTTGACAAGGCTTTTGTCAGACACCATACACTTTTCCCTTTGTAGCAGAAAAGATGGGAGACTACAAGGAGCGAGGTAAATCTGAAAAATATCTTTTTGACATTTTAGCTGAATAATAACCCCTGTTACAAGCCCTGGATGTGTAACGCCTCTCATTATTGTATCTGCACTCTAAAGAGGGAGGATAATTGAAGTAAAGGGCGAAAAATAACCAGACTGCGAAAATAGACTGTTTGTCCTTGAACTGTTTAAAGTGCTGTGGTGAGCTGAGGTGAAAGGAACAGTGTTGAACTGATATAATCAGACTGAGATAATACAAAAAAATCAGCTTCCTCCCTCCACTTGTTGTTTGTCTTCTTTTCCCTCCATCTCACTTGTGTCGTGGTCTGTGTACATATTTTTACATTTGTTCACATGTATTTTCACATAATATCTGTGAGTAAAAGAGTTTTTGTTAAGATGCGACTCAAACACCAGTAGCAGTGTAGTACACGCACATCAGCTCGTGCTTGTCTCTTTGCGAGTGTTTGTGTATCAGTCTCACCTCTGATCAAGGAGACATTAGCCCTGCATCCTGATGCCGTTTCACTCCGCTCCCCCCCACTCGGTGCGCTGAGAAGGCGGAAAGAACGAGCAGGTCATGCAGCCAGTCGCACGCATGCACACACACACACACACCTGTTAACAGATGTACAGACTAAAAGAGCAGCCATGTGCTCTGTTTCTCTCAGGTGGAATGACACCGGGACGCTTTTATTGTGACTTCTTTATTTTTAGCCTGTACGCTGGTTCCAGACAACGGGTATGCAATTTTCTCCCTCTCAGTCACCAGCGAGGCTGTTGCCTTATGGGCTGCTGAATAAACAAGATGTCTGAATCTTTATTTTTTTTTTACAAATAGCGCCTTAAGGGCTCCCTTCCTCTATCTCTGTTGTGTGGTTGATGGGAGTAACAGCAGGAGAGGCAGCAGTTTGGGCTTGTCTGTGACTATCTGTCAGACAGTGGACAGTGAGACCAACCAGCCAGACGCTCACATGTCACTGAGCTAATCCTGGCCCCATCGACACACGGCTCCGTCTGCGCGCTCACCCTGAGCCCCCTGCCGGCCCCCCGCATGTAGGACACTCGGTCACCTGCGAGCAGTCAGAGCTGCAGACCTGTATTGTATCGACTCCTGCTGTGACCTTCTTTGACCTTTTAAATTTACGCTGGATATTTGCATCGTGACCTGAGCACACACAGGGTTTTGCATTCACCTGTGCCAATGAGTAAATGATGTGATAGAGCTGTTTGCAGCATTTATCCCATAAGAAGTTTAATTGAATTTGCAGTGGTGGTTGCTTCAGTGAATGATAATGTGTAGTACAATGGTCTTTGGCCCCCGCTCTTCGGTTTACCGAGCTAAATGCATATTGTTTAAAATGGAGTTTCTCAAATGCAACAAAACGTGCCCCAATTAGAAGAGGATTAATATTGTTTTTATGGAGACACTAAAACAGTCAGTCGAATATTAGATTAGCTCATTTGCTCCCATGACACTGCCTCTAACATAATTGTATTTTGATTACATCCATATTATAAACTTAGAAGTACACAAGAGCTCATGATCAAGGTCGATTATTTTCAGTGTAGCTCTGAAGCACCATTGTGAGTGAGTGTGGCTGCGGCAGAGAGCGACTGTATTGTTCCAAAGTAAAGACAGCTGCCTTTTTTGTCTCATTGAACTAGACACAGACGCTTCCACACAATGCTGGCAATCTACTGTGGAAATATGCTGTTTTGTGGGCCTGTGGGGAGAGGAGAAAAGCTGCTGTTTGATTTTTTTTTATTTATTTCTTTGTTCAAAAAGCTGGTTGAGTCGCTGCCACCGTGGGTAGGTTGACGTTTTTTTTCCCTGCGTCTTCCAGATCCATCTCCGAGGAAACAGCAGACGGAAGTTGGGAGCGTTTTGCGATGAGTGGGGGAAATGAGGAAAAAAAAGAAAATGTTAACATTTCCGTTTTTTGGTGGGGGAAGATTAGAGGGGGTGGGGGGGACAAAGGCAGGGATTATCTCTGCACACGCTACAATAGCACTACACACACAGCCTCTGCAAATGGGCCTGCCACAGGGTGCTTTGGATCACAGAACAAAGACAGGGTCTCCCACCCATCAATGCAGATCCTCTGTCAGAGTTAGCTAATAAGGACGACAATACCCAGCTGCCAGCAGCAAAGCAACCAGGGACCTGGAATTAAGGGTCATTATTTATCCTCATTATGGACGTTTGCATTGTTTGACCACTCTGCAGAGGAGAGTGTGTTCTCATTATCACCGTCCTCCTCCCAGGATGTTCTGTCATTTCAGTCACTCTACCAAGATGAACGTGTAATAATGCAGGCAATAAAAAAACATGCCATAAGTTTTCAACTCCTTCCCATTTCACCCTGCATTACTCCTGGAGCTCTACACGCTCTGTGAAGTCAATTTAACTGTTTTTGAAGTTGGTTTGTGACTGTTGTCGGAATTAATATGGAGTTGGAGGAGGGAGTAAGTTTGAGGGCAGTAAACTGAGACAGATGGAGAGAAATGGAGTACAGCATACGATGGTGGGATAAAACAGCCGAGTGAAGAGGGGGAGATAAAAGGATGGCGCGAGAATGAAAGGTGGTGGCGGTGGTGGGGGGGTGATGATGGCGGCGAGGGTGTGAGGCGATGTGAAAGCGAATTTGTCTGTGATGTTTTAAAATTCTGGAGTGGAAAGTCCCTCCATCTGTTATTGTGGGACGGTTCTGACTCAGTGATTTCTATGATTGGCCTTAATCCTGGCCGAGTGGAGAAGACAGAATGAAGAGCTTAAAGCAGACTGCTCTCACTCTGACAGGCTCCACTGGCCGCCGCCGCTGCTGCTGGGGCTCACTGTCATGCTCAGTCTGCTGCCCCCTAATGGATCAACTGCTGCATGACACTGCACCTCTCTACAGCACACTGAGCCGCTCTCACAGTGCTGACATTTTCATGTAACATAAATTTGTAAGCAGCCACGACATCCATGCACTCAAATTTTAATGCTCCTCTGTGATGATCGTGACTACATACCCACGGATGCATCATATCCATTTCGCTGTCTTTACATAAACAGGTTATTGCTGATGCGTCGTACTGATACTGCATGTGCCAGTGGATATATATGATGTAGTTTATGGAGATGCTGTGTCTGGATATTTTATTCAACAATGTGCAAAGGACGCTCGAAAGCCGTTCTATATATAGACATCTTTTTTTTCCCATGGCTTAACATTGTGATTGTCACTGTTCACTGCAGCCAACGATTGTAAAATTTACTAAAGGTCTTCCCTGCTTGTGTTAGTCGCTTCGAGAAGGTTAAGTGACCAAAGCAGAGTCATTTCACAGTCTTTTGGTCCCCAAGGTGACTTAAGTGTTCCCAGAAACTGAGCTGAGGGGGTCATTTGGGCCATGGTAAGTACCTCGATTCAAGGCTGCAATCACATGTACAGACCGTGTCATGTTTTCTCAAGTGCCCTCTCAGTCAAACGCGCACGCTGTTGGGCTGTTCTGTCCCTCCAGATCGCACAGACGACAATAGAGTGGCGTGTCAAGTGCCCTTTAAGTTAATGTACAGCGGAGGGGGACCTAACAGGCTGCAGCAACCACGCAGACGGCCCTGGTGCCGAGTTGGCACTCACCGCAGCATGACGCTGTCCGTCCCTGGAGTGTTGTCATTCCCCAAGAAATAACATGACTTTGAATGATTAAACCGCTCCCCTCTGGAACACGGCAAGCTCAACAGTTATGAATATTAAAGATCCTAATCGCCTCATGCTGAGCTTTTCGTTATTTAGATTTTTTTCTCCGCTGTCCTCTTGCTGTGTGAGGGATCACAGCTTTTCACCAGCAGGGTCCTTTGACAGCTGAGACATCCCTACGCCGCGCCGCCCGCTCTTTGTAGAATTACACTGTCAACCAGCACCATTATGTACAGAGTTTGCATACATGACAGACTCTATTGTTTGTTGTTTAAGGCTGTAGACCTTGTGGAGGCACTTCCTCACGCCACTATCCATTACAGAGCTGTGTTTATGGTTCTTCACCTTGCCTGAAGGCTCGGTGACAAATGGCCCAACATGTGATGCATTTTGTGTCAAGGTTACAATGGCAATAGCATTGGAGGGTCCGTGCTCGTGTCTTCGTGGCCCTATATGCTGAAGTGTTATTTGCTGTGTTGTGTGGGCCTGTACTGAGCTTATCTGTGCTGTACTGTGCTGATCTCACTATGCTCATCCAGTGCTCTAAGCTGCTTGGGCTCCAGCCACTAGCATAGATGATATATCCCTGCCCCCCTCCTTCCCACATCCCTCACTCTGATTCATTGGCTGTTTGTGTTGCCCATCCATCTGGGCCAACACAGAGGAAGGAAAGACACATGAAGACACATGGCTGTTTTGGAGCACGGGGACTCCATTAAGCTGCTAGGGAAGAGATAGGGTCCCAGAGAAATGGAGGCCTACTGGGAGTGAAGGGAGGAGGAAGAAGCAGCAGGAGAAATGGAGAATGGAGAAAGAGAGAGAGAGAGAGAGAGAGAGAGAGGAAAAAAGGTGTGTGGGCCACTCAGAGGGAGAGAAATGGATTTTATAAAGGGACAAAGTAGAGATTCTTACTGACAGATTAAATGCTGACAAAAAGACTGTGCCATGGGGATGAAAGGGAGCGAGATCATAGATCACGGCAGAGAGATGAGAGAAGAAATGATGGAAACTGTCTACAGAGAAAAATCATGTATGTGAAACATGATATGGTTTTAACTTTTCAGACGGTGAAGTGAGATTATTGCTCTGCGTTTATCCCTAATTGAAAAAACGTAGCGTTGTTAGCTTCACTGATAGATTACCACTGTGGCGCTGCCCTTTGGCAAGGCTGACCCTCTTAAAACGAAAAGCCACCCAATTACTGTCTTTTCTAATGGACTCTCTGCTAATAATTTCAATGGACTAATTAGATCCATATTTCATTGTTTCAGTCGCCCATTGTCTCATTAGGAAATGAATGAAATCGTATCATTGTTGTTTAAGGCTTGTTCAGGTGATTAAAAGCACAATGCAACCGACAGAGGAACAAAACGGATCCACATTTTTTGACACAAATGAGGTTTGTGATAACACATCATGTACACACTCCAAATCATTATGATGCACTCGTGTTCCGGTACGACACACACATAAGGACGGGACTAATATTGTGTGTGTGTTGTGAGGAAGTGGAGGAGCAGTGTCGGGAGTGGGAGTTGTCTGCGGAGATGAGATGGGTGGAGCTCCGAGTAGAAATAGGACAAGTTTCACTGTGATGAGAGTTTATGTCTGTAGTGTGTTTTTAGTAGATAAAAAACCTCCCGTGGTTGAGGGAGCAGGGGGTCTTCAGTGCCGCTGCTACTGTAGCAGGGGTCTAAATAGGGTAAGTCATATTAGAGCCCTGGGACTGTACGGCTGATCACACTATTCTGGGACAGGAACACCAGCGCCCCCTAGAGGCCTGGGGAAACCTAGATACAGAGGCACAGGAGGGAGGGAGGGAGGAGATGCACTCTGGGGAACGAGAGAAAGACTCGAAGGCTTCACCATATTTGCCACTTGGATGATTTGCTATTTGAGAAGACAGTCGGAGATAAGCTACGTCATGGTAAACGATGTTGGACTATTAAAACAGTCATGGTGGTTGATGTCTTCTACATGTTACTTGCTGCTTTATTTGCATAAAGCTGTGGCTGTAACCTGAAGCTCACAATTTTACAACATCTACTTTACTTTCTTTCAAATGACAAGACGGTTCACACAGCTTAAAAACTATGGTGTAAATGTAAAGTTCAGTCCGTATGGATTTAGATTTATAGATCTTCTGCTGTACCATGGTTTGTTACTAGTTTGTTAACACGATGTCTCATACCTCTGACAGCTCAGCTCTCCGTCACACACATTTACACATCTCACCTCAGCAATGTGTAACACTCTCATCACATGGTCTTTAAATCTCCTTCATTTCATTCTGTATTTATGACCATAAAAATTCTCTGATGTTGATGCTTTTTACAATTTTGTGATGTCTATTAACTACTAAATCTATTTCAGCAATTACCTGCGTTACTTGAATTTTCAAACATTTGACAGCTTCTAACAGAACTGAAAACCTGGGGTTAGGTTCACCAACAGGCTGTGTACAAATATTTTTGGTTTTTTGGGGTTTGGTGCTCCCTCACAATACCTCTGCTCTGCGTGTTTTTGTGTTTGTGAGAAAGATTACACAAAAACCTCTGGACAGTTTACCAGAACTCTTGGTGAAATAAGTCATGAAGAAAATAGATGAAGAAAATCAGGCATATTTAGGGAACTGACTCGTATGAGTGAGTGTGTGTGTGAAAGTTGGTGCTGTTTGAATTTAAGGTGACTATTTGGTCTCGGCAGTGGTAAGTTTAGAAGTGAATTGGCTTTTACAGGGAACAAGGTCACGTCCCCATGTGTTTGTCTGTCCATCTGTTGGTCCATTCTTCTGTCTGTCTGTTTGTCTGCAACACAAATCCATTTCCTACTGACTCCTGACACTCACTCTGCTGCTTTTGTGTGTCCTTACAGAAACTGGCCAGGGAAGCAGAGCAGCTGCAGAAGGAACACGTATGGCAAGACGGTGTGACGGTAAAGTGGGACACCCGCTCTTTTCCTTTCTTCTCCAAGACCTCTACTATCTTTTCCTTTCCCTTTTCAGGCAAACTGGTTAATCCTCCCATCATCTGCCCATTCCCATTGTATTCCAATTTCCCCTCAGTGATTTTACCCTTTTAACGACAATGTGATCAGCATCACAGAGACAATGTGGAAGGAGAATGATATACACAAACGCAGTGTACACACACTATAACTGCTTACTTTATTATATTAGCAGCTTTCCCCCCATTTTGTTTCACAGGACACAGCGTGTTGGACATTGTATTTACTTGCATTTGACCTTTAAAACACTAGCGATCCGCTCTTGAAATCTAAAAGAGGAGAAATGGTATTACTCTGGTTTATGTGTTTTTGTCTGTGTGTTTGTGAGCCACCGTGCTCCACTGACTCTCAAATTTGCAAACACTCAAATGCTCTACAAACATGCATGCATACTGATGCACGCTCTCTCTCTCACACACACACACACACACACACACACACACACACACACACACACACACACACACACAAACACTCATATAGCTTCACCCGACAGATACACATGCACATTCCCTACTGTCACATACTCTGTCTCCAGGGAGACGAGCTCGCTGTCATGGTACACTTCCCACAAATGGATTTTTAACCCCGTGCCTCCTGGGGGATATTTGAGAAAAAGCTTTAACTGATTTAAAACGAATAATTATGAGCCCTACTTCCCCCGCAAAGTCCATTTTTATTCATGGTTACTTACACTCTGAAGCTGTAGTCTTGGGGGGGCTGGGCTGCACCCCTCCCTATCTGCTGGTCCGGGGGGGAGGGAGGTGCAGTGCGGCTGTCCCTTCGTCTGAGCCACGAGGACGGTTGACACCTGCCTCTTCCTGCCCAGCTCTGATGTACCTCAATCGGATGCGTAGCCATGCAGGACATGGAGTGTGGGTCACAGTGACCACACACAGCAAACCTGTTCGTAGCTGCATCCAATATGGCGTCAATACCTCCTCGTGTGGAAAAGCCAGCACTCTCTTTAATCCACCCACCAGCACACACCTATCTCTCCCTCTGTTTCAGCTCTTTCTCCATGTTTACACCTCTCCACCCTCCATCACATTCACATGTAATTGTCCTGTATGTGTCTTTAATCAGGCATGAAAACAGTTGGAATATTACATACTATTGCTAACACTGCAAATGGTGCACCTCAATTAATAATGCATTGGAGCTGATTTCATTTGCCTTTATTATTAGGCCAGGTAATGAATCTCAGCGGGGGGGGGGGGGCTGTGAAACCATTAAAAATACAGGAGGAGGGGTAGAGGTGGTATATCCGCCACATTCTTACTAGAATATGTTCCCTGTTTGAAGATTTTGTGCTTTCCTAATTTCCCTTTGGGTGAACACTGACTGACACTCTAATTAGATTAGGGCTGCATGCTCTTTGGGCAAATTAGGAGAAATGCGTAGCATCTTAAAGGGAAGTCTGTCAAATTAATAGAAAAGGTATTTATGTATGAGAGACACTGTGTTTTGACAGAATTTGTGTGTGTGTGTGTGTGTGTGTGTGTGTGTGTGTGTGCGTGCATGTGTGTATGTGTGTGTGTGTGTGTGCGCGCTATGGCTGGAATAGCATAATGTGGTTGTTTGTGTTTGTCGGCGAGTGGGTATTTATTTGTATGTGTTTATTAACGGCGGGTTCTGTACCTGGCCCAGCCCATCTGCTTGCCTCACCAAACTGGTGACATCATAGAAACTCAATGACACGCCTGTTCCTCATAGCGGCTGCCATCACAGCTGTTACTGTAGCAATGGGAAGACCTCACTTGTTTTCTCTCTCTCTCTCTGCCTCACACAAACACACACACACACACACACACTCAAGCCTGTTTCCCGGTCGAACCGCAGTGCCAGTTTTCTGACCATCCCGACTGCAGGACATTATGGATGTCAAAATGTTGATTGTAACAACTGTTGTGATGGTCGTTCAGGGTTTTAAATCCATTGCAATGAAATGGTGTGTGAAATAGACATTAAAGTGTTGGATTGCCTCTGATTTCTCAAGGTCAGGTGCCCGTCCCTGTGTGACACTCAAGCGTTGTGTTGGCAAGAGAGTCCTCCCAAGGCAACGCAGTCATTTCAGCGTCGCTTTGCAATTCTCTCAGGGCCAAGGAAGAAGCAGCAACTTCACAGCCAAATATCAAAAGTCTTTTTGAATATTGGCAGCTTGAGAGCAGAGAGCTAATAAACCTCTCTGGATAGCATCAGCATTCAACTCATTTCTATTTTCTTCCAGAAACAATTCTGGGTTCTACAGTTACTTGCTATGTACTGTATGCTTCTTGCTTGTCTTTGCATGCAATTTGAATATATAATACATACAATTAAATTATTTAAATGTTTCTTTTCCATATAGAAACTCAGCACATCTCTCCAGATGATATTTTACCTGGCTGTGTACCAGTTAAAAATAGTGTTGAAATGCTTCCCTGCTTTTAATCATTTCTCTCCCAGAACTCCACCGCGCTCGCATGTCAAGTGACTTATTAAGCTACACTGACTGTTATAAAGTCCAGTTTGGCTCAACAGTTGCTGATCTTTTGTCAAAGTCAACAATCAGTAGTATTGATCCAGTCATTGGATTTATTTAACTAATTCACTGAAGTTGACTGAAGCTGAAAAGTCCCGGAAAGAGCAGGCGATAGTAATTAAGTAATATCTGTACAATTAGAAAAAAGACGTCAATGAAAAACTCAAAATTAAACCAAGGTCTAAATTCTGGGACTAATAGATTTAACAGTCGACTTCTGAGTCTCGACACAGTTGAGGTGATCTGATTTAAAACAAAACGTGTATACTGACCAAAACTTACCTGACGAAACAGAGGCTATAGAGCTGAAGTCAAAGTTCTGTTATATCCTTAGACAATCTTTGACAACTGAGTTCTCAGAACGGTGCAGCTGCCATTTGTTTCGGGGGATAACACCTTTGTCTCATTACATTAAAGCTGTTCGAAAATATCTTGTGGTCGAGTTTTGAGGAGAAAACTAAACCAGATATGATTCGTGCACCATATGCCACTTGTGATATGTCCAGCTGGAACCAGCTTATTGTGTGTGACAAGCTTTAATATGAATCATTACAATTTGATATATTGTGACAAATAAGCAGTCTGGGTTGATCTTAGATAAATATTTTTATTAATCATATATAAATTGTGGATATTATAATATAATATAAATCCAGTTAAATGGCATGGTGACATCTGTAATGTCATTACTGATACATGATGTTAAAATGAATTTAAAGATACATTTAAAGATATCTTGAAATATCATTGTCAATTGTCAAAAATCCATGAGTCTCATGGATCGGAGCAGGTTGCCAAAGAAAGGCGCATGTCCCTGCATACAATGTGAATGTTTGATAAATGGTGAGCTTAACCTAGTTTAGCTCAGGTCATGCATGTGTGTGGGTTTAGTGAGTGTGACTAATGCTGAGGGTTTACTAGTCTGTAATACTGTAGTGAGCCTACAGTTAACACATCTTTTCACATGGACAGTACAAACTAAATCCTGACAATTACATAATCATCACAGCTACTGCTTTCACACACTATTCATCAAAACAATTATATTCTGTGTAGCATGCAATATTTTTTACCATCTGAAATTAAGAGACTTCTGCAAGACATGAGTTTAGTTTGGTTTCTGCAACTACACAGCAAAATCAGCATACCCAAATTAACTCTGTCATTTTTAACTCTTTAAGTGTCTATATGGGTCCACACCACAAGTGTTACTTTAACTCTTTTTGAAAATTACACTTAGTGTTAGTACTGTAACACTAAGTGTAATTATTGACTCTTTTTGGAGTTAAAATGTCACTCTTCTTCACTCTAACCAGAGTTTTTCTCAACACTTGTATAGTGTTAGACATTAACTCCCTCATGGAATAGTTTGTTAACTATACAAGTGTTAAACCCACATTAACTCTTATAGATGTAAAGAAGTTATACTACTTATTTACTAAAATTAATGGAAAAATAACGGAACAATATATGCACATATCAATATTTCAGATGAACAACACTGGGAACTATCACCTGACTCTGCCCTTCCCCTATAAACTCATTGCTGCTTTACAGCTTCTTTCAGCTCAATGTTCAGATTTTCCATCCTACAATTTTTCTGTTTTTGACTCTGTTCAACTCAGTGAAAAACCTTGAAAACTAGCTGGTGAATGTAGGGAGCCATTCAACAGCTAAAGAGTTGTTTCCCTCAGGAGTTAGTCAAAGCGAGGTAAGAGCAGAGCAGATGTTGGACTAAATTGTCCAGGTGGCCTGTAACACAACTAGAAATAAATATACTAATGGTGCCTTGTGTTCACTGGATGTGGAATTAGGCAAATGTTTAAATGCTAGATAGTTCACTATACATCAAATAGCTGCTCCCCAGTGAATAAAAATGAAGTAATTGAAAAATGTATCTTCATATCTTTAGCACATATTGATCCAATAAACATCCAATAATTAAGCTATGAATGGATTACCACAGCATCTGTATACCGGGGACTGAAAGTGCCACAATTAAAAAACAATGAATAAATGATTAGATAATATCTATTTAAACAAATAAATAAACAAATGGATGAAAACATAAATATAGAAATAGATTAATAGCATTTCCTATCACTAAACTGCATTTATTTATTTATATTTATATTTATAATTTTGTCGGTTTCGGTTATCCATAATGTCAATCAACATGTTTTTGTTTCCCCATCCCAAACCAAATTATGCTCACTTTACAAAAAAGTCAATAACATCAATAATAATTAACCAATGATTTATTATCAGCAGCAGTATTATTATTAATTGGTTGTTTAACCACTTACCCCTCATCACATAGAGACAGCTGTTAATGACCAGTGATAGTCGACACAAAGTGCAACACGTTGGAACAGAGATTGGACGTAAAAAAAAGGACAGAGATTGTGTAAATTGGAGGAAGATGCGTACTTTCCATCAGATTGTGATGTGGCAGCTGCTGTATGTTTGAAATGCATTAGTGCTAATAGCTGTGCCATTAGGGGGAGAGAGAGGCACTATGTTGATGGGTTGCCATGATGAAACCAGGGAGAAGGGAGGGGTGACAAAAAAGACACATGGAGAGGGAGAAGAGGTGTAAGTGAGAAAGTGAGTGAGAGAAGAAGGTATAAGAGATGGAGGAGAGAGAGAAAAAGGACGGGAAACAGAGATGGAGCCATCTTCCAGGCCATTTACTGCAATCATCTCTCTCTAATCAATCAAGCCTTTCATCATAGGACAACACAATCTCTCCTTTGCTTTCTCTTCTCCTCACTCTGCCTCTTTCTCTCCTCTCAGCCACCCACTCTTATAACAATGCTATTCCTGTGCCCTCCTGCTCTCCGCACATGTATGTTCATCTGTGTCTTTCTAATACCTACACAAAATATTCATAGTGTTCGCCCACCAGTAATTGCATTTACCATCCTGCAATATCTCGCTAAAGGCAGAACACAACAAAAGATCTAGTTTGACGTTGTGAAGCAGCCTGGGATCATGTGTCTTTGATAAAAATCCACCTGACACAATGCACAAATCATGTTCATTGATGAAGAGAGAACAGAAATGACTAATCATGATCTGTTGCAAGTGACCATTACACAAGACGACTGGCTAACTGTCCCGGGAAGTTAAAGCAGAAATGGGAAAGTCACAGGCAAATCAGATATGACACAATTAAAAGATGACAAAAATAAAATTGAGGGTTTCTCTTGGTTTGAACAGTGAAGGAAACATTTTGAATAGTTGGAAGTTCACAGGTCAACAGAATAAAAAACATTGGTCTGGATGCTTTTGGATATTTTAATGAAGAATTGTTATTTATATCGTAAAGTGCCAGGGCTGGGAGTCGCAAGGGTTTGTTCACTTGACAAAGTTCGTCTCCTTTAATAAGGCCTCTATTGAGATAATTGGCCCTTCAGAGGAAATGAGTGAAAATCATTGTTGCAACGCTCAGACCAGCCTTCAGCCCCATTAGCCACAGAATACATTAGTTTTATGAGGGCTGACATGCACAGATTCAAATTCAGATTCTGCTAAAATAGACATAAAGGGAGGCCTAACTTTCTCTCAACATGTTAATATCCGGTTATTTCTTTGCCTTTTAGAAATTATGTCAAACCCTAGATTTTCATCCAACCAGGGTGCAATAGACCACAAGTACAAACACATGCTTTGTAGCCTGTGTTGCAAGTATTCGTGGAATTCAGAACATTTTTGTACCTTTTACTCTCAATATTTATGCTGAACCTGTAGGAGAATATTCCTAGAGCAATAATTGGCAAGCCAGGTGTTGTATCTGCAAGTGATGGGTATTGGTTTTCATTATTCCACTGACCATGGGGCAGATTTTTCCTGTGTTGACTTTCCTGAGATGCACAATTTAAAAAAAAGGAAAAAAAAAAGCTTTTTTCTTGTGTCAGCACAACAACCGTTAAAACTCAAAAGGGTTTCCGTACTCGGGGTCTGAGAGTGGGAGAGGAGGGGGCTAAGCTATGTGACTTCTTTATAAATGCACACTGCCTTTTTCCTCCCAAACACTGATAAGCATAGCCGCATTGTCTAATCACAAATAAACTGCATCTATTTTCATTGTGAGCTGTTTTTTTTTTTTTACTACCTTATGGCTGCGCTGAGACAGAGCGCTCGCAGCCTGCCGAGTACGTAATGGAACTCATAAACAGTGTTATCACTGAATCCTGAGCCATGGAACGGACCTCCATCTGCTCGCCACTGGAAGGGATAGAAATGAGGAGGGGGTGCGTGTGTGTGTGGAGAGAAATTCCTACACAGTGCACAATTTATCAGTGTCCTCCCCATCAAATGTTGCTGATGTTGTTGAGCCGAGGTGACGCCAACTCACACGTACATTTGTGGTGGGTACGTGTGTGTGGATGAAGCCATGTTAGCCAATTGATCGGTTTGTATTATGGTCAGTACAAACTTCACCTTGAATTCCTATTTGGACTGCAGCTCCTCTCTCCTCATCTGCATCCATCTGTCAGTCGTCTCCTCTCCTGCACGGTGCCATCCCTCACTTCACCGCTGCGCCGCTCACAGCTTTGATCGCGTTCGTTGTTGCTGTGGTGACCAACAGTTGGGTAATTTCAGCTCCTTGATTGCAGGCCGCTGTAATTTGTTTAAGTGGTTCTCTCCAAGGTAGAAATGTCCTTTTCTCTTTTTTTCCCTCCCATTTCCTTTGACTCTTTTCTTTCTAATTCTCCTATGTTTTTTTTCCACATGTCACTCACAATATTTCTCTTCTGCTTCAAGAGAGACCTCTCAAAAACTCATGCTCGAGTCGGGGGTGGGGGGGCGCAAAGTCTAACGTGACTTAGAATAGAAGAAGCACTAAAGTACAGGAGCAGGTATCGAGACACGGCGCAGAGGGACAGAAGAGTTCAGATGTGTCTGTAATGCTTCAGTCGGCAAGAGTTTGGCCGACAGTAATGCAGCATGCTTACTGGAGGGGGGGGGGGCTGAGAGATTGGCCCCCCATGTCTAAATCCCACTGATCGATTCTCCTGCCTCACAGGAGATGGGAATCAATAGTGAGAGGAATCCAGTGAGCCACACTGCAGACCTGGATTTTCCCATTTCACCACATGGCTAACACCCATGAAATGTTATTTTAAAGGCTAAAGCTGATGCCTCTTTGCCCTCTGGTCCGAGCAGGATCAAGAAAAGAAAAGTAAACATATTTATATTTTTGTGATATTTGTAATTATGAAATATATAATGTATCATTTCTGTACTTAAGTATATACATTTTTCAATATTTAATAAAATATATTTTTTATAGCATAATACAGTTCATTTTAAACATAGTTGACAGTATAATTTTAAACATAGTTGACAGTATAATTTATTTTAATTTGTCTCATTTAAATTGTCTGCCAGAGAACCACACATTCCCTGTTGGAGGTTTATCTCTGAGGATGATGCACAAGGTGTGGCTCTGCAGGGTATAAGCAGAGATGCCTGTTTGGGTTTCTGTGTTTTTTTTTTGCTCGCTGTATTCTGTCCCTGTCGTCCTTGGCCGCTGTGGTTGCAGATAACTAAAAGTAGGCACCCCATTGTCATTTGAATGTGCAAATCATCGTGAGGGACAGCAAGGCATCTGATGGAAATGATTACGGGCTCGGAAATAACAGGTTTCTTTTGTCCGGGGTTGATTGTTGATTGGCCACTCTCAGTGAGGCCCGTGAGGAGGGGATGGTGACTTTGGTCTCTGAGGACTGACGATGGTAAAATGTCTGAAAAAGATCAGTGAAATGAAAAGCTGCATTCAGCCCTCCCAAGAAAAATGGAACCTGGAAACATTTTGCTCAGATAAGTGGAGCGCCAGTGTCGTAACAAGCTGCAGTGTGATTGGACACGGGGTTCGCACTGATTTTGTATTCCCAGCTATGGATGCTGTAAAAATGCTATTTGCTTT
Source organism: Paralichthys olivaceus (assembly GCF_024713975.1). Classification (NCBI taxonomy): domain Eukaryota; kingdom Metazoa; phylum Chordata; class Actinopteri; order Pleuronectiformes; family Paralichthyidae; genus Paralichthys; species Paralichthys olivaceus. The sequence continues at coordinate 11,807,415 of NC_091094.1, forward strand.
ATCAAATTCCCCTGGAATCCAATGATGGCATTAATATCACCATGACCTGTTTATCTTATTTGTCTTTATGTGGTGTTACAGCACCTCTTCCCTGCTTCCTCTCTGATGATCAGATTGAGTGCTTGTTTGGGAGGTGTTGGCACACGTGTGTCATGTTGGATAGGGTTTTTATCTGGCACTGTGTCCATGCATTGTGGTGATGCTATCAGTGTTAAAACCTGCTCCTCAATGGGGCCCTGTCAGCCAACAATGGAGAACGGCATTACCCAGAGTGCAAGAGGACAAAGCCTCCTCTCCTTATCGCAGGCCTGGAATATTCACAGACTGATTTAACTGCTTTTTACCAAGGGGAAGTGTCAGACTCTGAAAGAAAGAGACAGCACAGAAGAGGAAAACAGGATCCTGTGACCTGCAGGATATTTACAAAGAAAGATTTAAAGAGCAGAAATTGCAGATTCATGGGGCGAAATTGGGGGCATGAAATTTAACCATGGAGTGTGTAACCTTAATATTTTTCAAATTATGTATTTTTAATTTAGACTTCTCCCATCCTCAATTGTTCGCCCCGTTTCTCTCCTCCCTCGCTCCATCTATCTCGTGGTTTGCCGCCTATCTTAGCAAGAGTCTTTGAAGTGAGTGTGCAGTTCGGAGGAGTTCATGGCTCCCTGTCTGAAGAGGAGCAAGACATTGATGAGATGTGCATGGAGAATGTCATTCACTTTGCTGAATTTGCACTGTGTATTGGAGCTTTAATCTGGGGGCACATTTGTTTATTGGCATACAAATGAACATCTGCATGGAGCTATGCTTGGACGCCATGGTCTCCCTAATCGCTTAAAAGCCCGGGGATGCGGAGCATGCCAATGAGAGAGCGAGGGAGAGGGAGGCAGCCCCGCCCAAGGCCTCCGTCATGCACTCCTTTATCTGAGTTTCACTCTCGCTCAATAGCTCGCTGAGCTCCCTCCCTCGCTCTCGCTTTCTTCCAGGCCAACAGTTCAGTTTCCAGTTTACTGGTTGACTCTCTATTGACTTGACATTATAAATAGGCCTTTTTTTATTGTAACCCTCAGTGGTTAAGACAACAGATAAAACATCATACAACACATCTGCATTTATTTCAAACAAGGGAGACACATTTAAAATGTATTGAAAATTCATAGTGAACAGAGAATAAGACTCTAGCAGGAAGTGGAATGCCATGGAAGCGTTCCTGGAAGTTGGGATGTCTCATGAAGGGCTTCTGGTTGGACCGTTTGAAATTGAGATGAAGTGGTGTAGGGTGGAGGTGGATCACTCATTGGTACTGAGCCGAACGACAGGAGGTGGAGAGAACTTTTAAAAGTTTCACAGCTTACAATTGATTGGCTCAAGGTGAGTGTATCAGATTGTGATTGGATGAAAAGAGAGAAAGAGCTGGTTGAGCCAAGATATAGTTGGATCTGTGCATGCAACATAGGAGGCATGTTCAAGAAGAACTGTAACTAAGCTTCATTTGTAAAGTGATGTGACAGAAAAACAAATACCTTCTCAGGATAGGACACAGGACACATCGGCCATTAAACTTTAAAATCTGTAATATATTTAGATATATGTTAAGCTTTCCAAGAATCAACTGCATCAACTTATCCTCTTTCATTGTTTAAAAAAGTTTTGAATTGTTTGGTACATCATTTAATTTTTTTTAGCTTCACCAGTAACCTTGTATTCATTGTTGGATTTTTATTGCTCCTGTACTTGGGGGGAAAAAAACGAATTTATGTGTTTAGATAATCACGTGCTTGCTGTGTGAATAGCCGCCCTTTTTTTTCCTGCTACATCTACCACTAAACCTACTGAAGTATAAAACAACAGCACTTGATTGATGTTATAGTTTCATTATTTAGAGAGGTGTTTAATTAACTAACAACTAATTTAATTAGAGTGACAGAGTTACACCTCTGCCAATAAATCATAACACAATTTGACAGCACCCCAAAGTTCCCAAAATACACACTGGTGAGTTAAAACACTCACAGAAGAAGTGAATAATGGTTTAAGTGCAGGTTTTGAAAAGTTGTGAAAACATAACCTCCTTGGCGGCAGTAAAAGGTTTTGCAGTTCTGTGAATTAGCATTAAAACTGCCCCCAGTAATTGATTTAACATTCCTTGAATCAAAATGCACGACCAAAGAACCAGTTTTCATATTTAATTTACAGGCAACCTCTGCAATTCAAGATCAAAGTGGTTCAACAAGCGTTTTTTTGATTTTCCTACATGTCTATGATTAATTTACCTCTGTTTGAAAACCATATTTCATGAGTTCACCTTTTCACCCTTGTTCGAATCCGTGGGTCTCATAAACTAAAGGAAATGAGCCGAACAAATTAGTTTCTCGTTGTCTTTGTCATTTTCATTCTCATGTCATTCCTATTAGTATCAATGCCCTTGCCCATATGTTTCCTTTGCATTTTGTTCTGCAGAAGAAATTGGAAGTCAGTCATTTATTACTTGCAACTGTGTGTTGTTTATGTGCATTGGAGTCACAGTATGTGCTCGGCCTGGAGGATTGCATTCCTCCAGTAATGGGAGAGGTCTCAGCAGCTTATATGGCCTGATGATTATGTAGTTTGAATGTTGTGAGTTCATAGCATCTGGAGTATGCTGTGAGAATAGAGAGATGGAAGGAAAGATGGGCAGAGACAAGAAGGGCGACTGTGTGGGAGAGTGAGTGTGGTAGATAAGAAAAGGAGTTAAATGTATATGGCTCCGTAACACGTTTACTACTTTAAATAAGCTCTTCTCATCAACAGCCAAATTACATTGTTACAATTTCTTTCTTCATTCTGGTTGCAAAGTGAGCTGTGTGTGTGTGTGTGCGTGTGTGTGTGTGTGTGCGTGTGCGTGCCTTATGGGCTGTTGTGCGTGGGTTAATGAAGAGCAGTAAATGAAATCCTTTATTGTGTTTGATATAATGTCAGCTTCCATTAGGGAAACTGGTGCTAGCAATGATTGCTAGACTATCGAAGCCAGGAGAGAGAGAGAGAGTGTGTGTGTGTGTGTGTGTGTGTGTGTGTGTGTGTGTGTGTGTGTGTGTGTGCGCGAGTGTGTGGAAGACGGTGTGTGGTCTTCCATGCTTGTGTGCACACCCTAGGGTACGGCACAGGCACCGAGTGTGTTCTGTAATTATAAAATCATTAGCAGGTGTCCAGAGGAGATATGAATATGACTGTAATCTGTCCCCACCCATGATGGAGCACTTGTCTCACACTCAAATGTCAACCTGTCTCAGCCAACCCATCGAGAGAGCTCACAGATTCAAATTCCAAACATTTAGTTCCTGTGACCACAATCATCATGAGCCCCTACATACGACAGTGTGTGGAATGTGCCAGACGTTTTTTCAATCATGTACAGATTCTCTGTTTTACTGTCATCCATCTTCACGTATCACTTTGGGCTTTAAACGCTTTGACCTAGCAAGGAATTGTTTGAAAGTTTAAATATGCTACTACACCAAAAGATGACACTGAAATAACATGCAGCACGTACCAATGACATGAAACACGCCCACAGGAGAACATCGTCAGAGTTTGACGGACTGAAAGGCATTCAGACGAACAAAAGATCAGCAGGCCTGTATCTGGTCAGACTTAAAACGAGCAGACATTGTAGCGCTGGCAAGGAGACAAAGTCACATTGTAATCTAGAGCAGAGGGGCGGTTTCTATGGCAACAGTAGGCATCTAACCTACGCGCTGTTGCTTTTGCTGAAATCTGAAATTGGCGAGGGGAGGCTGGCGTTCAGGATAGAGAGATTGGGGGAGATGAAGATAAGACAGGGCAGGGGGGGAGACGAGGAGGAGAGAGGAAGCAGATCGAGATAAGGGTGAGGAGAGGAGGGAGGAAGTGGAGGAGATGAGCACAGGAAGATTGATGTAAGGGAGGGGCTGGAGATCATCACCTGACCTCAGTGTTTGTCTCCTGTTTGGAATTTGTTGGTCCACTCAGCATGATAGATTTAATTTACTGATAGCACTTTGTGTCAGTGGGAATTTCTTAGACTTTGTGTTTCTGTGTGTGCGTCTGTTGTGTGCGTGTGTACCCACAGCTCTCTATGCACACTCACTCTGTATATAGTGTGTACACACCAAATATTAGTATCTGTATCCATGGGGTTATGTATTATCCATTGATCAGTCACAACATTCAAACCACCTGCCGAATATTGTGTCGGTCCCCCTTGTGTCCCCAAAACAGCTCGGTGCTGTTGAGGTGTGGACTGGCAGTGTAGCGTGCTTTATCCTGCTGAAAGAGACCACTGCCATCAGGGAATACTGTTACCATGAATGGGTGTTCTTGGTCTGATTTAGATTGTACATGTCAAAACGTTCGGCACCAAGATTTCCCAGTAGAACATTTCGCTCTTCCCACAGTGCATCCTGCTGCCATCTCTTCCCCGGGTAAAAGGCACATACCCATTCCACATAGTATGAAACAGGGGTGGGGGATGTCCAGTGTCTGGGACAAAATAGCAGACGAACATATCTTTTATGGCGGTTGCTTTTGTCTCTGGTTATGGTCAAGGTGAACAAAACACACAGAAAGTCGTCAGTGTTGTTGCCGACAAAATTGGCAACTGTCAAAAAAGGATGTAGATGTGGATTGTTTTTAAAGACAAATGACACGAAGGTAAAAGACAAGCCAGTGTTTCGAGACTACAGCCGTAAACATGCAGCTGAACTGGATATGTCGCGAAGACAAAGGTACTCAGGTTAAACTAACAATCCTCAGCAGAGTTCGGGTGACCAACAGGCGGCTTCTACAAGATCACATTCTGACAAGGTTTGTGTCGAGCAAGTTAACAGCCTGAAACCTCATTTTGAGAATTTGAGAAGGAGCATTGTGTTGCTGCTGCAGAGCTGCAAGAACTGGACAAAATAATTTGTTGTGTCTGTTTCCATGCCTTGACCAATCTTCTCAGGGTGGATTATTGATGTGGCACAGGATATTGAAAAAATGTCCAGTTTTTCTCTCTGGCCTTCAATGAAGCAACATAGCACCAAACTCATTTTTCTGAGCTCGACATGGTGTGAATTGTTGAATTCGTCGGCTGAGAAAAGGAATGGGTTTGTTTGAGCACATTGTTTTGAAGATTGACTGACTCAAACTTGGAAAAATAGCTTAGAGTAGCCTCATCACCATTCTGATATCAGATGCCTCTGAGAGGTTGGTGTGATCTTCAGTATGACCCTTGCAAGATTGTTAGAAATATAGAAATGGACCTGACAAGGAAAAGTTTACTTATCGCTGATGTCAATGAAAACTTGACTCATCAGACCAGACGACCTCCTTCAACCGATCCAATTCTGACGCCCACCTACTTATTGCAGGTGCTTTCCGTGTTGGACACGTGTCTTGATCGGTGTGCGTCTGCACAGCTGCAATGCCTTGTGGGTTCTGACAGCATTCCATTATAGTCACCATCTAGACGCATCACTTTTGCTAAGTTCCAACCACCGGGAACACCCAGCAAGACGCATTGACTTAGTCGTCTCCTCATCACAATCGGGCCCTTGTCAAAGCTCATTCGTCCTGCTTCCTACACATCATTCACAAGAACTGACTGTTAACTAACTAATCTATCCCACCTATTGACATGTGCCCATGTAATGAGATAATCAATATAATTCATTTCACCACTCAGTAGTTTTAAAGTTGTGGCTGATCTGTGTTTATGTTTATGCACTGGTGGAATGCACGGGGCCTGCAGAGAGAAGAGGGTGGGGATTTCTGGCTTGGTGTTGTATCAGACATGTGTTTAACCCTGACCCTGAGCCCGTAGAGGCCTGTGACCAGCCGCAGCAGATGGCCATGCAGCCCCTGGGGCTGCTCAGAGGGTCATGGTGGCCTAGGACTCATTCACATGGAGCCACCTCTTCTGTGCATGTCTGTGCGGGGTGTGTGTGTGTGTGTGTGTGCTTGTCAGATTGCGTGGTTGGAGGTTGCGTTAATTGGTACAATTGTTGTTCCTCTTATGCTCATGTAATTATGTTTATCGGTTTAATTTTCATTATATTGCAAAGGCAGCAACTTTAGACGCATAAGTTCAAGTACAAATTGTTTATTAACTGAGTTGAAGCGGTAGTGTTTACAAAGAGATTATTTTACTCTGCACTCACATAATTGCTGTGCCCAATGAAATTAGAGCAGATCTACATAGGACATTAAAGCACTATATTACACATACATATTATAAATGGCTTGTGCTCACTTTAATGCGGTTGCAACCATAAGTGTTTAATTACAACGAACACAGCTGTCCAGCTGTGCAAACCCAATACAGATGTGACCAATAAAAGTAAGAAAACAACGTAACATGTCTTAGAAAGGTGCTGCTGGGTACAAAGCCATGTCAAACTCTACTGGAGACATAAACACCATTTTTCTAAAACACATGAACTAATGTTCGGTTTTATGATGGCGCTGTATAAGACATTGCTGGGGACTTGTTCGGGACGTAACCTGCTTCTAGCCCAATATCAGCTGGGATTGGCTCCAGCCTCCCTGCAACCCTCAAAAGGATAAGCAGCATATATAATGGATGGATGGATGGATAACACATTCACACACAGCCTTATTATGTTATGTTATGATTTGGCGCTTCAAATTGAAATGAATTGAATACCCTTTATTTGAGTTCATTAATTTTTTGCCATGGATTTTGTGAGGCACTTTGTAACCTTCTTTAGATACGTGCTAATATTAAAGTTAATATACACACATCTGTGTATAAATATTAAATTGGTGTAATTTTTCTTGACTGCTAAGGCTGTCAAATATTATTCATTTTATTTTTTTGCACATCAAACCATCCAATGAGCCCTTATGCCCTGTGTAGAAGCCTGTACATGTATGCATATTTTTCTCCACATATATATTCAGGATTTTATCTGTGGTATTATTTGCAATGAGGGGCCTTATTAAGGGAAATGTACAAAATAACAATGCTGTGATGAAGTTTACACAAAGCACCACATACGGAAGTCTCTCCAGCAATGTGTGCAATATTTGTTTTGAGTGTATTACTTGTTGGAGTAAAGCTGCTGGACAGTGTCGCCTGGGTATAAGGAACCGAGTGTTTATTTACAGGAATCAGTCCTGAATAATGAGTTGTAATGCTGCAGTAGTGAGGGTAAACTCTTTAGAAGCGAGGGACCAGTCTAAGCAGGACTGGGCTCCAGATCAATCCTGCTGGCAGACACAACAACACTGTTGCTCTGCCACAGTCTCTCTCTCTTTCTCTTCTCTCTCTGCAGAGGCACGGGCTATTTTTAGCTCCGGCAGCTCTTTCCCCCCACTGGACCCACCACCCTCCAACACCACCCATCTCTCTCCTCTCAATTCATCCCTTCATATCGCCCTGACCTCAGCCTCCATCCTAACTCCCAGACTTAGCCCAAATGCACTCCCAGAATGATCCGCCGTGATCCGGCCGCTCACCTCCTTTCCTTCCATCCTCACTCCTGATCTCTCGTGTAGAGCCGGGGGAGGGAGAGAGGGAGTGCTGGTAAGTTGGGGAGATGTTTCAGGGGGGTGCTGAGGAGGCAGATCTTGCTCCTTCTCTGTCTCGTCCACTCTCATTTCCAAGAGACACGATCTGCATCCATGCAGACTGGTGTGCCCCATCTTTGGTGTCAGTGTGAGTTTTGATCATACTCTGATCCCTTGGTGAGTTGTTGGGGACTGAGCTGATGACTGATTGTCTGATTAGCACTGGAGGCCGGCCAAGATCCCGGGCTGTGCTACACAGAGAGGCTCTCGTGCCGAAAGGGAACTGCAGGGAAGATGAGGGCTGACAGACAGAAAATACGTGTGTGTGCGTGCGTGTGTGCGTGCTTGTGTGCGTGTGCGCGTGTGCGGCTGAGGGAGAAAGTTGAAAACAGTGAGGAGCAAAACATGGTGAAAGCAATAAAGAGACAAAGTATGGATAGAAAGTGCGTGACTCAGAGTTGTAACATTTACTGTACCTGTACAGAGGACTCTCTCTATTCCTCTCGCTGTTGTTGTCCCTCATTAGACCATGACCACAGTTCTTCCAGTGAGGGCAAGTCAGTCACTGTGGTGCCCTTGAGAGTGCATCTTCAGCCAGCCTCTCTCATGATAATGATGCAGGCCCCACAGACGCTGCTCACTCGCACCATGCAGCCCATGCCCGCCCTCACACCTGCTTCTGCGGGAGATAAGGACAGCGGTTTAAAGGAGATGAGGACAGCAGACTAACAGTCCGGGTTGAGGGGTCCCGCTTGGGGTAGAGGCCGGGAGCTTGGTGCTGAGGGGCTTCAGCTGCTGACTGGAAAGTTTAGTTGGTAATTAGAGCAAAATAAGGAAACACAATGGCATGAATTCACATTCTTTTCCTCTTTCTGCTTGGCTCCTCCTGTGAGAGCTGTTTGCCCAGACTGAAAACGCAGCCAGCTGAGGCTGATAAGACTCCCAGGGAGAGGAATATTTTGAGTTTATTCTTCTCTCTCCATGTCACATCTGAGCTCATACCACACAGCGCCACACAAACGACATTTTTCCAACAGTTTTTCCAAACATGACAATGTTCCTACAGTGTGAACATGTGCAACATACTACATCGCATCTTTTTAACAATAGCATCTCCCAGATGCGTTACATCCTTCAATATCTCTGCAGCTATCTGCTCGCCTTTTCATGACTGTCATTCCACATCACACTACTCCTCCTGTGTTCTGTGATGCTGATTATATTCTCATGCTGAACAGTGTGATGGAATATAACCACGACTCTCTCGCTTACCACCGCGAAGAGTCGGGGGCTGTTGTCGGCGCTGCTATATCTTCTCTCATCATCTGTCTTTTCACTTTTCTTTTCTGCACAGGAGAATGCCATTTCATACTACGATTCCAAAGCGGATTCAGACTATGTGAGTACAGTACGGACTGCTTCCCGCTCCCCCGCCTGCCTGCCTCAAACCCTCGAATCCCCCTTACTTCCCTCCCCTGCCACCCTCTACCAGCAACCCCACCCTCTCCCCCGTGGCCTCTTCGATGTTGATGCCCCCTCTCCTGTCCCGCCTCTGGTCACAGACCCCTGGGCTGTCTGTGTGTGTTAGTGAGGTGACACTGCTTTATGGTGAGTTGGTCTGACAGAGCAGGAGCGGGCCGACGTGCATGTGACAGTGACTTCAGCTGTCCTCCCCCAGTCTAACTTCCAGAGTATTCTTTCTCCTCACCCCAGACCCTAACCGTGTCACCTGCGGACCTCTGTGCTTTTCAAGACGCCTTAAACAATACACGAGCCACATCATGCTTTTATATACCAGAACACAATTCCTGCAATGCATGTCAATCATAGTAATGACTATAAATGCCATTAAGAGAGAGGCATGCAGGCTGAGTAATGCAGCTCCCTCCACAGAAGACCTGCAAGTTCGTGGTGTCACTGCCTCCAGGCTGGCTACCACCTTTAGTTCCTCCTCAGGACCCATCCCACTCACAGCCCCTGCCCGCTGAGTGATTGAGTTTCATGGAGTAGTGCGAGAATTCCCCTCCCGTAGATCACCAAAGCGCCAAAAGATGGGAAGAGAGTGAGATAGAGAGGAGAAGAGAGTGAGAAAGGAAGGCGTACAAGCAATAAATCATGGTGTGATTTTCTCTTTGTGCACACCACTCCTGTGATTAATGACACAGCGCTTTAGGGCCTGTCAGCACATCTAATTGGAGAACATCGGTCATCATTAACATGGCACACTGAGGCCGAGCCAGTGACACACCCCCTGACCCCCCACTTTAGCAGCCCCACCACCACCCAAAGACGGCAGCGAAGGTCACGCAGGGGTCATTCCTCATCCCTGCAACCCCAACAGCCGCCCACTAGTTACTCCACTAGCTGAATCTTGATTCCTCCTATGATGACCTTTTTCAATTAAGTCTCCACTGAGCGAGATATGAGGAGAATTGAGTTTCACTAAAGGTAAGTGACTGGTAGACTCTCTTATCCGAGCCTTGTCTCCTCTGTTCATTATCCTGTACTCTAAACCCTGTTAATTTCTCCACTTGTCACTGTACCTTCGATATGAAAGTGTAATGTGATCATTTAAAAGTCAAAATGTGCCAAAGCATGTCTGATATTCACCCCTGCTTTTAGGTTGAAACAAATGCATGCATTATCATATCCCATTATTACACACACAGATTTAAGTTTTATTTTTAATTCCTTACCTCTCGACCGCCCAGTTTTACTAAAGTAGAACTATATTGTCACTTAAAAGTCTTATTTACCACTGATTAAAAAGCGTGTATAAAATCAGCCCCCATAAAAGATTATAACGTACACCTCAGCAGAGAAAGCATTCTGCAATATGCAATGCAAATTCTTTTTTTAGTTTACATTATCCAACTTTCACTGCAATACTTTTATACCCTGGCAGAAAAATGTTGTTAATCATATCCTTAGGCACAATTTATCTTTCTTGACTAATTTTCTGTTTTTCTTTTGAGGAATATTTTACATTAAATGCATCAAAAGCAACCGTTTATGTATGTTATGCACTCGTTCAATTGCACGAGCACACGCACACTACACACACACAGAGTCACAAACAACAGCTTTCAGGTTAGCCCTGGTCGGCTGAAGGCGGGAGCGAGAGAATCTTCAAAATGTCATCTCTGGCCTCTTCAGCCTTTAATTAAACCTCGAGAAAGGGGTAGATAAAATTAACAAATTGGGTAATGAATTGAGCAAAACAGGTGGTGGATGGTTGAAGAAAATGAACCAATCAGTCTTTCCTGTGTGGATGTATTTCGCTCCTAATTAGATGCTGCCTTGGTTAATTATGATTGGGCTCTTCTGAAGACAGAAAGAAAAAAAAAAACTCAACTCAAGAATTAGTGTCAGACTGCGTGATAAACAAACACCTCAACCTTACAGTTAGTGCTGGTGAAAAGCCGACATCCGTAAACTAATCAGGTTTAATGTTAATAGGTAGTCAGTCAAAAGTGTGTCAACAAATCTGCACTAAACTCTAACAAAAGTATTCAACAGTACATTTTACTTCTCGACATCTTGAGTTCCGTTTCGATCTTTCCCTCTGTGTTTTTTTAACCTAAAACATTCATATTGAATTAGAGCAGAAGATCAGAGCAACATTTACAACACTGATTAACTGAAAGATCATTTACCTAAGATATCAGTCGGACAAGATCTTACCTCATGTTAATGATCCGTCAGATGAACTCTCACAAAAACACACCCCTCTGTCTTGAGGTAATGATAAAATTAACAATTGTTTTTATTAGCTGTATATTTAATCATTATCAGAATTACACATCTGGCCTTCATTCCTAAAACGCTCTCAGATTTAAGGTTAGGAGAAATGAATAACATACCGAACATTTAATTTGATGATCTTTAAGCAAGTGTAATAGTTTGAAGTCACCAGTTTGATGATTGTTATTGAACAGGGCTTTCAACAATGGCATTTAACATAGGTTAAAAACAGTGAAAGCATATAAAATAAATAAAATGAATCCCACATTAAAAGCAGATCTGAGGAGGTGGGTGATAATCCATGTGTTGAATGTCAGGTGTGTCCACCCAGGACTCATTCATCCGTCCTGATATGTTTCACATCCACCTCATGAGCTGGTCTCCATCACAGCACTGAACTGTTTCTTATGTTGACTTTCAACAGGACCTTAAGCACAACTCTCCCTCGGCTCGTCCCACCGACAGCTTGTAATTGCATTTTAATAGTCAATTAGAGTTGGCCCATCAATCAGTTTCTGCCATGGACATGGGGTTTTGATTTAATTTCTACCCCCAAAAAAACAACAAAAAAACCCAAATAGTTTATATCACGTCAGATCCAGTTAACCCATGCCACTCTATTAAATTGAAACTCACAAGCTGTATTTTAAAGCATTTTTTTCAGCAGTCGGAGCGCTTGCGGAATGACCAGAAATATGAGTTTTTGTTTTACAAATATCCAATAAATGAAGGCTAATGAAGGATGACTAATGAAGGGAGAATGATAGAGGCATGAGGCCACACTGCGCTGAGGGCTACTTCTCCACAGCGCTGTATCAAAGAGCTTGGTGCATGAGCACACATTAGTTAAATCGTCTTTATTTCACAAAGATCCCTCCGTGACTCGACGCTGTATAATTTATTATTTTATCTTGATGTTGTGGATGTGACCTGCTCAGTTGGTATCTGTGCTGTTTTCTAAGAACATATCTAACAGGGTTTTCAGTGAGCAAGATCAAGAATAAGTTAATAAACTCAGCCGGAGAGGGACGTTCTATCTCGCTGCCATTTTTTTTTCTCCACATCCCACAATCAGTTCCTCCTGTGGGAACAGGCACAGATTGTACTCTATTGATAACTTATCTAGATAAAAAGCTTAAATGTCAGTTTTGCCTTTTTTTATCTTCTGGCTTTCTTTGATATCTGACACTTTTCCCAATGCAACACGTGTGTCAGGCTTTCTCGTCGTGTAGCACGGCACGACTGCAAAGATGAACAGAAGCCAACACATTTTGTTCAGATTTAGCATGTTTCTATTTTCTAGAGAGAGAGAGAGAGAGAGAGAGAGAGGATACAGCACTAGGAAAGATGTTATCATTCAGATGGATGGGACGCTAAACAGTGATTAAGTGGTGTTGGTTGCTAGTTATTGTTGGGGTTAATTTGTACGCCACCTTGTGTGTCTGTGATAAGTCATCTCGGGTACTAATGACTCTCTCTGCTTGGTGTCTGCTCTGATACCTGCTGCTGTTCTCTGATGAGAGGGAGGAAATAGAAGCGCCAAAACCTAAAGGCGGAAAAAGTCAGAGTAATTGATATTTGTATGCTTAACAGTATCTGAAGGCTTTGATTTTAGCCGTTTTTACAAATAAACTCCAGAAAATCTCTGTAAAATTGGGTGTGGAGTTTGCCTTTCACATAACACAGCAGGAGATTTTTGCAGGTTTACAACAGCAAGAAAAATGTCCAGAACATTCAGGTGAGGGGCGGAGCCTGCATAGAACATGGCGTATAAATTCAGCTGTAGACATCATCTGATTTTTTTTTGGTTTGTATAGCGCCTCTTTTCCATTGTGAGATATTTTCATTATTTGTCTTTTTTCTGTTTAGTTTCACCTGTTAGAAATGTCATCGACACACCCACTTGCTCGCTGTTAAGTTTTTGGACATTTTCCTGCTGTATTCCTACATGGGCCCACTCTTTTTCTTATATATACGTACAGCCCCTCTAGAAAACTTCAGGGCAAAGTCTGTAGTTAGGTGCATTTCTGAAAGCAGCTTATATGGTCGCTAGAAAGAAAGATTCATCATACGTACCAGAGCGACAGATGGAGGCTATAAAACCTCAAAGAGATGGTACCATATTTCCATGTTTCCCTTCTTTTTATATCCACTTGTATTTGTTTGCTCACTCAGATATGTGTGTGTGTCTCTGTGTCTGTGTGTGTGTCTTTGTGCACATGCAGGCGGAGGACGGAGAAGAGGAGAGCCTGCTGGATAGCACATCCTCTTTGGAGCTGGAGTTTGTGGACGATCCCAACTTCAAAAACAAGGTCAACTACTCCTCCAGTGCCGTCCAGATTCCTACAGACATATACAAAGGCTGTAAGTTCATATCAATACTTTCTCTTAATTCTTCTGGTTAGTGAGTGACTTTACACAGGCTTGAGAAATTCTCAATTTTGCAGTAGTTGCCTCACAGCAACAAGTTTCAGGGTTTGAACCTACCAACCGGCTTTTCTGTGTGGAGTTTGCATGTTTTCTCTGTGTCTGCCTTGGTTTTCTCTAATTTCCACCTGCAGTCCAAAGACATGCAGCTTAGGTTAATTGGAGTGACTGTTGTTTGTCTCTATTCAATGCAGTTCAGTAACCTTTATTGGCTTGACATTTACATGTGATACCAAAGCACAGAAGACAATCAAAGAATCATATCAACAAAATTAACAACAATAGTTGTTAACAATAGAACATATACAAATGGTTGATGATGTCATAATACATATTTACAGATTTCTGTGTCCCACTGCTGTCTGTTGTTGTGACAGGTCGATAGAATGAAGGGTCATTTATCCCTTTGCATTCGTTTTTTTCAGATTTGGGGCAGAATTCCTGTAGCTCTGTCTCGACCTTGTGCTGGACTGGTGACCTGTACAGGGTGTACTTCACCTCTCAGCCAATGTCATCTGGCCCCGGCCGCCTCCTTTAAAGCAGAGTAGATCATAGATGATGGATGGGGGCTTAAAGTTTGTTTTGTTTGCTGAATGATCTTTTACCATGAGCATGTAACCTGCTTGTAAAGTTTTCATCATTGTTGGTTTGTGTGGTATTTGTTGTCCCCTGACAGCAGATCCTAAAGAAGAACTCTAGTATTTAAATGTGTCATGTGTATACATTGTCACACAAAGTGCTTGGTCATGGATAGATCTTTTATTTTGTATTTTTGACCTTTCAGTCGGTTAGCTCAATCTCTTCCTCTTTTGACGTCAGCCAGCACTTTAGCACACTAACATGATTTTAGATGACAGACGCTCTCTCACACCACATTCCTACTGTATTTTTTTATTTATTTTATTTTTTAACACGCACGGGCATTGACTGTGTCACTTGCGGACTCTGCCCTTCGTGCCTGGCACCGCTCTGCCCCGCGGACATAACACCCTCCTTAGTCTGCAGCTGCCAAATGGACAAAAGGGAACACATGTACCTTGGGGGACTCTGATTTTGCTTGGCATGTTCCCTCTGTTACCCACCTCTAACCTTTTGGACGCTCTGTCCCGGCCTCTTTAAAGACTCAAAAACCAGAAGCCATGTGCAGACAGAGCCATTCTTGCCATGGTGATTTTTTTATTTATTTTTTCTTCTTGTCGAGCTCTTTGCCGTCTTTGTTGAAGAGGCGGTGTATGGCACCTTCCTGTAACAATGCCCTCCAGCTGTGTCTCCAGACAAATCTTGTCTGAATTAGACCCTCTTGGTTCAGGAGGAGATGTCAAAGGCCACAGCTAACTCACAATAGAGCAATCAGGTCTGCACATTGTTCCCGGAGCCATTTTGTGCCAGCTCTGGTTCCCCTGTCTGAAGATATGAGTGAGAGAATAAAGGCCTCTTGATTGAGCCTGGCGGAGACCAGACAAGTAAAGTGGTACAGTGCATAGAATTAGTTTTTTTTCCTCTTCTCTTCTGTGGAAATGTTTACTGTTGATGTTGTGTAGCTAGCTCCCATTGCGCAGTCTGCTGTGCTGAGATTGGCAACTGCCAATTTTGTGCTAACTCCATTATGAACGTGCGTTGTGTTTCAGGTGATTTAAAAAAAAAAAAAACAGTAATGAAACACATGTTGCTGCTCAAATTCTTAAAGACGCTTTGCCACCCAACTAAATTAACACAAATGTAGAATTTATAATCATCAGTCTTGACATGATAGAGGTGCAATGTAGACAAAGTTAAAGGGAAACTCCAAATAATTTACACATTAGTATCTATTTACAGGTCCTGCATGGGAGTGATGCTACAAACAGTATTTGTATGTTTTTCAAAGCCTTTCGATTGAGCTGCTCCAAATCTGATGGTTTGCCTCAAGAGACATGTAACTTGAGTCGGTATATGTTGGGTCAGAAGTCTACATGTTTGAAAATGAAGAAAATAGGGGGATGGAGTGAGAAAGTAGCTCTGTACCTGATCACGCCTCATCTCTGCCTGAGGCTGAAGGCTTAAGGCTACATTAGCCGGCTCTCACATAACACACTTGAATCTCAGGTCACACTGTCAGCAGTCAAGTTGCATTGTGGATAATGTAGGCATTTTGGTGAGGAGCAGGAAGAATGAGTTGAATATAAATGATGATTTCTCTGGTTTTGCTGAATCCATTATTTTATAAAGGCGTGAGTGCAATGCTGAATCAGTGGAGCATGGATTTTGTGTTTTTTTCTTCATTTTTTGAAGACAAAATATTAAAATAATATAAAAAAGAATCACTAAGGACAAAAGTTCTTATAGTGTCGCCACATTTAAGAAAAACAGCATAGTAATATTAGTTAATGCAACAGCAACTTCAAAAACTAATTGAATCTCGGAAAAAAATAGCAATTCCTTTAAAAACTGCGTTCGGCCACATTTCATAAAATAAAAGAACATCTTTCACAGTGAAAAACAAAGGTGGAACTGCAACAACACCCTGCAAACAGTGCAGTGGTTCTATATTTCAACAGGGTGGTCGTCTAAAACAATGAAATGGACAAGTTTGTTGCATATCTCCCTTGTCAAATGTATCGTGTCGTTTGGAAGTGGTTTCCAAATTTTGCTGCTGCACTGGCTAATGCTACACTACTGGAAATCTTTTCTCCACTGCTCTAAAAACGGTACTTGCCAGTGGCGGTACAAAGCAACATGCTGTTTTGGAGCAGCAGAAGGGATTTCCAAGAGTTGGAGTTTTATCTGGGTGGAACTAATATAGTTTAAAGACGTGGTATTGGATCGGAACATAAATTTGCTTACTCCCTGACTAACTACCCATTTATTTGAAGGGACAAAGACAACCAGCTCAGCATTATCAGTGAAGCACTCTTTTAATTAACTTATCTTGCAGAACTTTACTTAAAGCTCATGTCACAGGGTTCGTGTTAGTAGAGTTTCAATAGTTTTAGAGAGATGGTAAAAGGTGGATTGTTTATCTGTGTGTGGAGTTCTACTCTGGCCCTGCCATTGGGAGCCTGCAGGGTGCCTTGGAGAGGATGTCTGAGGAAACTAATGTGGGCAGATTGTTGTCCTCTGGGTCTGCAGAGGTCTGGATCTACAGTATATCTGTGGGTATAGGATAAGCAGAAGAAGAAGTGATGTGAGTGGGTAGATTGAATGCTTGTTCCTCAGGGGGAGGCCAGAGCAAAGGCACAGAAAAGAAAACTGTAGGAAGAATGGAGCACAGTCCAAAGTACAGCACACAATGCTTAACAGTTATTGTGAAATTCACGAGTGTTGTTTATTAGCACTCACACTGAATGTAGCTCACTTTGATTTGTACACATTGTTAATGTACTGAATAAATTGGCTGTTTTCCAGAAAATGGCATCTTAAATTTCCAGTCACATGAAAATGAGTGTCCTTGGAGACAGACTGAGAGAATGGCACAGATAGACTGAGAGATAGAAAGAAAGGGGTGAGAGGGGATGAAAGGAGAAGAGACACTTTAATAATAGCAAAAAAACATCTTTCTTTTTTTTATTGTGATCCTTTCAGCGGGCTAAATGAGGCGGTGTATCCATCCTGGTTTGATTTGTCTGCTAGGCCCCATGTCCGTTTATTGAGATTGAGAGTGTTCCCTGAGTGCAGTAATGAACCATTTTATGATTCATTATCCCACTGCTGATTCCTGCTGCCAAGTCTGCAAACTTTCTAATTAGCTTAGGTCAAACATTCATACAGTTTTCTTCTAATTATCATTGCTTATTACAGGATGGACATCGCAACACAGGCTCAGGGGAATAAATTGATGTGGGCGGTGTCATCCGTGGAGAAACTGGATGTATTCTCCCTCTGAATGTTGCAGACATTGTGAAGAAGAGGCAGTGATTTGCAAAATAAATGTCGAGGAAAGGCCTCTGGGTACATATAAGAAAATAAGGATGAAAACAGTGAGCGAATACACAAATCATTCTTTATTTTATAGCTTCATTGAACCTCATTGGTAATTGGACATTGGAGTCCGTGCTGCAGATAGAGGATACTAAGCCAGATTGGGTCATTCTTCAGTTGCATGTACAATATGTTGAAAATATACACCATTGTATATCAGCCTTTTTGAAAGAGAAGTAATTATGTGTGTACAGCGTACACATAGTGGATGCCTACATTAGTGTGTGTTAGAATAAGGAGCCACTGTTCCCAGCAGGGTATAGAGAGAACCACCAGTGAATGTGGGAAGTCCTTTCATTAAATTTGAAGTTTAAATCCGCTGCATGCGGCGCCGTTTCCAGCGGCCTAGCGTCATGTTGTCAGTTTGCTATTGTAGTCGAGCACAGTGAGAAACTTGGTTATCACAAATGAATGGCGAGGACTGGTTTACTGTGTGCAGATGAAAGAGCAGAGCTTAAATGATTTGCATGGAGTGATTATCCCACCACACACACACACACACACACACACACACACACACACATACACACAATCACCTCAACCACCACTGTCACCCACTCCTGTACTTGCCTGTCCAATTTTTCAGTCACAGCTTTATCAGATTTGCTTTACACATTGGCAGTATTTTCCAATGTGTACCATTACTTTTTAAAATTGATTTTCTGTAACGCTTAAGTCTTGTGATTCCCAATTTTCCAATCGCCAACAAATTTTGGAAGTCGCTGAATCAGCATTCAAAATGCAGTCGCTTATCTCTGTGTTGGAACTCTTTGATCTGAGGGGCTTGCTGACACGTCACAGACTCTAGCTATGTTCCCAGCAGGCAAAATATCCAGATCAATCAGTGACAACTACAGACAACTATGACAGAGTTCAGAAGTATTACCAAACACGTGTTGTGAAGGACCCCTGTCACCAGTCAGTCGTGTAGTATGAACTCACATCTGCAAGACTTGTGATCAAATGATGGCACGTCATGTAGTTTGATGACTTTGACAGTTGTGTAGTCTGAACTTGACATAATTCATTTGCTTGTCAGTTGGTGTTTCAGCAGGTAGTGTACAGTTCATTTTACCAGATTTGTTTTGCTTAAAACAGTTTTTTTTAGTATTATTATTAAAAACAGCGGCCTGCTACATAATTTGCCAAAATTAATGCAAGGAAATATTCATTGTTATTCACTGAGGGAATCTATCTAAAACACTTCTTTTAGCATTAGAAGTAACATAAAGTGTAAAGAAAGTGTTGGGATTTCAAGAGGTTAAAACATTCTATTATTTATGAGACTTAAATTAACAAGAGATTGTACTCTCTGCCCTTTGAATGTTAGCCTCCATTTTCTCCAGTCGGAGCCTGGATCCCCTCTGGGAAGCTTCTGGTTAAAAAAAATAAAAAATCATCCAATTCACCTTTGTAAAGAGCAAATTGCATGGGGTGTATGTAATGTGCAGTGGAAAATTGAGTGCAACAGATACAGCAGATAGAGAGTCAATGCAGTGTCGTGTGAGATTTAAAAAGAGGAGAAGAAAAAAGACGAGATTTGCATTTGTGGGGTTTAATTTGAGTCAAACTGCCTCTGATGTCTCTCGTCCTCTGTAAAATGGATCTGGGGAAAAGTCCGCTTCGCTGGTTCTGAGGGACAAAGGCGACATTTGATAGACAGACTCAGGTCTGTTCACAAAAGGAAGGGAATGTGACAGTGAGAGGAATGAGGGTTATGCTTTGTTACTCAGTCGTATTATAAGCTGTGGCTGCCATTAGTCACTGTTTCCACTTAGCTATAGGCTTATATCTATAATGTTTAACTTCTCATATTTAAGTTCTTCATCCCCATTTCACGCTTTTACTCTCAATAAAGAAGAAATTCCCAAAAGTATCTTTTAATTCAGGGGTAACTAATAAAAACATACTAGATAATTGGACACATACTGTATATCATATATATTTGTTTACTTGCGGTGTACCTGAAACTCTCTTTAGCTCAGTGTTGCCGACTGTAATGATGTTGTGATTAGAGTGTTTCTACATACCAGACAAATTAGCTTGTATTTTACACATTTATTTAATTTATTTATGCTTGTCATGTACAACACGTCACCGGTGTGTTTTGTTCACCCCGACTGTGATCTGACAGACATACAGTTGGATCAACTTTTATTTTATTGTATGGCAGAAAGAAAATAATTCCCATAATGGGATTTTTTCTTTTTGTTTATCTGAGTTGCTTTTTGTGTTCATGAGTTCTGAGGTCAGAGGTTTCCTACCCGTGAGCCAAATGTTATTTCTGTGTCCATGTGTGTATTTGTCCACGTACTTCACATACACCCTGCACTTGTTTCAGGTTCCATTACGTGCAGGAAGCTTCCCTGTCAGCCAGATTTAAAAGTGTGGGAAAAGCAAAACTGATCATGAAAAAAAAAAAAATAGAGGGATCAGTGTAAAAAAAAAAGAAAGAAAATAAAGCAATGAAGAGAGGAGGTAAGGAGAATAGGATTTAAAGTAAAAAAAAAAGAAGACAGACAGTAGTAACAGTACAGTCTGTATTTTCTGTTGTTCTCAACTTTACGGACGTTACATCTCTCTTTCTACGCCCCTCACCCATCTCACCCCCGATAGTATGTGCCCAGTGAAGGGACACTATCATTCACCCGCACACTAATTAGAACAGTCAGCACAACAAACTCCACTCCACTCACCAGCAGCCTCACAAATTACATTTGGTGTGTTTGTTATTTACTGCTCTTCGTTAATTAGAAAAATCGTTTGGAGGAGCACTCTGGAGGTGTGGTGAAATCTCTCCCTTACGTATCATTCTGTATTAATAATCACCTTTTCTCAGAGAACCCCCCCCCCCCCCCCCACACACACACACACACACACACACACACACGCACTCAAACACACTCTGATACTGCCGTTAAGCAAACTCAGGTATCTTATCAACAAATACTACTCCTGAGTAAAACAGTTTGATTCCCTCAAATGATTTTTAATTATGATTAATTTAATTTATAATTAGTCAATGCAGCATTTTCATTTGCTAAGAAATTCTTGGGGAATGCTTTTCTAAAGTATACAACAGGAAAGAATATAAATCAGGTTATACGGTACCTTCTGTTATTTTTTCCTCAACCAAAGCTACAAAAAGACACATTTTTCTCTGCAAAGGCTTAGACTTTGTTTTAGCTTTTCTTTGTGTGATGTGTGAGCTTCTGCCAGTTCCTGTTGCTGCTGTTTTCTCCTGCAGGATGAAAGCTTTTAGGTTCAGGCACTTTAACACTCAGCCAGTCCACAAAGCAGCCCTGAAGGAAGAGGGAAGAAGGAGAGACAGTGAGGGAAAGAGGAGGGAAATGAGGGTGAGATGTAAAGGAACTGGGCTGACATTGTAGAGACACAGAAAAGGAAGTGGTAAATGCAGATAGTGGTTTGTAATGACCTCAAACTATTGATGTTCCGATACCAATAGCAGCATCAGAAATACCTCACTGCTGAAAATGCCGCGGAGGGCATCAGCGAGTGCACAAATCTCCCAATCTGATACCTGCTCTTTGGAATACACTAGTTTCCTCCTTCACCCTTCTTTTCCTGGAAATCCTTTCTTCTTCACAGCTCCAAAACAGCAGTTGCACTGTACTGCCATTTGCAAATACTGTTTTTAGAACGGCTCAGAAGAAGAGATCTCCAGTAGTGTAGCGTTCGTCAGAGCTTGAGAAATTTTCACAGTATGGCAATATTTCACACTGGAAAGTCCCACAAGTAAAATGATGCACAAAGTCCAGGTAAATAATGGAACCACAACATCTCTACCTCAAAACTGTGTTGGAAGGTGCTGTTTTAAAGTGTAATTACAAAAAACAATTCTCATTTAACTTTCAGGGTAATTTGAAAGCTGCAGGTTTTCCACTGCAACACCTTCGCTGGAAATACTTGTTTCTGTTTACTTTAGGGAGCTTTCACACTTACCTTGTTTGGTCTGGACCTTCAGCCTTTTCAGTTTAGTCCAAACCAAAATACGTTTGAAAAGATCATGGTCTGGAACAACGGACCTAAATTTACTTCAATTGACTGGTCTTCATCCAGGTCAAACTGAAGCAGGGTTTGGTTTGTGTAAACGTCTTTGGATAGTTCAAAATTGCAGGAATATGAGACAACTTTAAACAGTAGAAGAAAAAGAAGCGGAAGCAGCTCCTAGAATTGCTTGTAGTCTTCACCAATGATGGTGATATTCAGAAAAGTAAACAAATACAAAAGCAGAAGTGGAAACACGACAACATCTGACACCCGTCCCTCAATGCCAGGTATACGTAGCCCACCTAGATGATGACGAGATGTGCATACAGTATGTCCCACAAAAGTCTTGATGTGCTCCCTAAATTACAATGTGAAACCAAGCTTAATTGGATGATACATAAAAGATGTATCAAAGATGTGAACCATGGGTAGCCCTTAGTCTCTTTTCAGCGCTGTGATCACCACAAACAAAATTCTATTCACCTGCATCGTGTTGGTCTGGAAGTAAAAGGAAAACGTTAAGGATGAAAACTTTTGATCAAACTTGCTGACAGGCTGAACAGAACGAAGGTGAGAAAATCTGATTTTGTCATTAGTGTGAACTGACCAACGGTTTCTCCTTCACACTGCCAAAGCTAAATAAGATATGACTTGGTGAGAATATACATTCTTGATATGGACTAACTAAGATTCAATAACCTGCATGTCTCCTACCTGTCCTCTTGAGTAATATCACCAGTAAGCGGAACTGAACCACACCAGTACCACTAAGTCACTCAATCTAAAAACATTTAAATGCGTTACGGCAATAATGATTATGATTCTTCAAAGAGCCTCACCCACGAGCTTTGGTTCCATTACCATCATGGGTTTCTTATGAGGGACCTCCTGTGTTGCTCTGATATATTACAGGCCACTGTGCCTCTCTTCTGTGTGTACAGTCAATGCATGTTCCCATTTCTGTAATGTTGGCTTAATACGAGGCTTGACGCGCAGATTAGTTTGGATGGCTCCTTATCACGAGTATATCAGTGTGAATAATGGGTGCACGAGGGGGGTGGGGGGGTCATATGATAGAGAAGGTGCTGGTGGAAGGGGGAGCTGAGGGATGATCTCACACAGAGATGCTCCATAAATCCCATTCATAATTGTTTCCCTACCTGGTGTGCAGTCTTGCTCCATGAAGGGGCAAAGCCAAGGGTGCTCTAAATGTCATGGGAGCGGCACTCTGATGAATTACCTTTTAAAGATATCGGAGAGCCTGCGTTTGAAAGATGAGGCCCAACACAATGCTCGCAGGCTCTGTCCGCCTGTGGACATATTTCCCCCCCAGGGGAAATTTGTCTTTTTATCAACTGTCCTAAGAAGTCACAGCACATCCTAGCTGAATAAATCAAGGAGAATTAGTTTACTGCGTTGTCCTATCTGTGATGTGCCATTTGTTTTTTCTGCAGCGATCACGTGAAGATATGTGTCTGCTTGTGTGTGCGTGTGTGTTTGTGGTGAAGGTGCCCCACATGTGACTGGTTAAGTTTAAGATTTCAGCTAAACACACACTTTGGTCTGTTTTATTACTCTGGTTGAAAGATAAATCGGAGCAGCACATGGATTCGAATAAAGACACAAATATATACCATTGCCAGCACTGTTAGAACATCATGGACACAGAAATATTCAATAAACATATCAAGCACATTGCAGGTGTTAAATCCATGTGTGTGTGCCGCCCTTGGCAGAGATGAGGCTGATAATCTGTCGTGCATATATCCAGTTAGGTGCCTTGATGTAAGTCGTGGTTTCTGAGATGATGCTGGTTTTAGACGGAGGTCACAGGATGTCTCTTCGCCCTTGGCCTGTCTGGGACAGCTATCATTACATACCCAGTGCCTCTCCAGATAAGTGCACCCAGGACTTCACAGCACACAGGCCCCCCTCCGCAGCAACCCGCTGTGATAACTCCTGCTTAAAGGATAATACTTTTTACACATTAATCAGATGGCTCTTTAACCATGGAGTGCTTCGTGGCCCAGATGAAATTGAAATGCATAGTTTGCCTCCTTGATAATCTCCGCACAAACATCAGTAAAATATCGCCACCGGCCCCATGGAAATGAATTGACTCACAGGAGCGACCACAGCAAGTTTGGAAATTCATGGTCATAAAACTGAGATACTGAGAGTCTCACATCTTCTTCTCTCTAGT
The DNA here is from genome assembly GCF_024713975.1 of Paralichthys olivaceus. NCBI lineage: Eukaryota > Metazoa > Chordata > Actinopteri > Pleuronectiformes > Paralichthyidae > Paralichthys > Paralichthys olivaceus. The sequence continues at coordinate 11,831,287 of NC_091094.1, forward strand.
TGCATCTCTCCACTTCTTCCGACCATCTGGACTCTGGTAATGTAAACATGTGTTATGAGAGATAGAAGCTAATAAAGCACTTTCACTTTCTAATTCTGGTTCAATGCAATTAAGTTTGTAGCAGAAATGTCCCTGGAAAACACATTCTTCAGGAATGAGTCATTAAATAACAGCTGACAAACCATTAGACTGATTGTTTGATGAAATAAATCAGAAGCTACTGATTATTTTACAGTGATGGTAAAGCCTCTGCTGATGCAATGCCCCCAAATTATTTAAAAATGGGCGACATGAAAGTGAAGCCAAAGTGTCTTGACCACCTCCTGGTGGCTGGCTGCAGTATTGATGTTTTTTGTCATTTTAGGTAGTTATTACCACACTGGTTACCTCCATTAGCTGGATTTTGCAGTAAAGACCATGCAGCCAACCTCCACTGGGCAGACTGTTGCTCACCAGCCTCAATTTCAATTTATCTCTTTAGAGTTTGAAGTTTAAAGTTTGTTTTGGGTTTATAATTTTTTTCTTCTCCTTCCCTCATGGGCGAGAATAGGTTTTTTTCAGGCTGTGAAAGCAGCCACTCATTCGTGTTAATATCTGTGTTGCTTTTCATCAGTCGCCCTCCCTCTCTCTTCTTCTATCCCCATCTGTAGGGCTGCTTCCATCCTCCTCTTTTCTTCCTTTGTGGTTATGTCTATGAATTTTAAGAAAACATGTGGAGGAGCTCCCCTTGGTGATGGCAGTAATTTGGCTTTCATATATTCCTATCCTCCAGACACTATTTAGTGCTTCTGTTGTGAGAGCGTGCGTGTGTGTGTTTTTGTGAACATTTGTTTTGCAGGATGCTGGAGAGTAATGAAACTTTGTTTTGAGCAGAGACAGTTTTTGCAAAGTAAAATGGAGCATTTAACTGAAAATGTTTTTAGTTAACAACAGTGTGATTGGGATTATCAAGAGGCTTTCAGCTTAGAGTGAAGGAGGTAAGCGGCGGCTGGGGGAAGGTTGTATTTCTTAACTTTAAACTGACAGCTCGTCAAAGACTCTGAGTGGTAACTGAAAAGCATGGGAAAAGTGGATAATGATCGTTTATTTTTGTGAAATTCAAACGAGGGGTTGAGGAAAGTTGGACCAGTCGGTTCAGAGGCTTATCTAGCTTTGTTTTGCTGAGTAATTAAATCAGAGGAGAGAGTGAAGTTCTCCCCAGCTCAGCGCCTCATCTTGTTTCCTCTTTAATCAGGTGGCTATTAAACCTCTGATTGCACATCTTCTGACTTCAGCTCAGCTATTAAACAGAATGAAAGCATTTTTTCGTGTGTGTGCGTGTTTGGAGCCATATTGCCTCATGTTGTAAGGATCAAGAGTAAGAGAAATAAAGGGGCAGTTAGAGTGAGGTGGAAAGAAACGAGATACACTCGTTGTTATTGTAGCTCCACCAGTGGCATGCTATCTCATTTCTTTTTGACTTGATGATAAATACGTCTCTCCACAACCATAAATCAGTTTCACACACTTTCACACTTCACTGACCTGTGGGATATTTCTGTGACCTCACATTTAAAACTAAAACACATGACGATGTGTTAAACTGGACATGCAGAGGCAGACCTGGTCTTTTTCTCCTCTCTTCACCCCCCCAGTCGCTGAGCAGTCCTCTAACACAGACAACTGTAGTTTGTTGTTCTCCGCTATCAAAACATTCAAGAGACGGCCTCATCCTCCACATGCTGCGAATGACATATGACCTACTGCAAGGTCATCTCAGATTCCTCATCTGCACTCCTCAGAGATCTCCTAGATTAGACTGATGCCCCGCTCAGACGGCTAGCGCCGGTCACGCTGCCTGCATACATCCATTCTTATGTGCTCGGCTCGCTGCTGCTGGCACGGACAAGGTTGTTCAGCAAGGAGAGTTAACCTTTGGGGTACTAACAGAAAATGTATTATTTGTTCTCTGGCCACATTATATCCAGTGGTCATTTTTTGAGGCTTATAATAAAAACTGGGAAAGCTTTTTATTTTCTATCCATATATCTATACCACTTATCCTCTTGAGGGTCTCAGGGGAGCTTAACCCCAAAGTAGCGGACGTTGGGTGAGAGGCAGCCTGGACAGGTTGTGTCATTGTTGTTGTGTTTTTATGTCCATACTTTGTCCATAATTTGTAGATATATTCATATTCATATTTCTTCATTGTCGTTAAATGTTTATGCTTAACCTTATTCTGCTTTGTTGTCCTTGTTTTTTGTTTGTTTATTTGCACGTTGAAAGCAGTGGAAAAACTGGAGTCTAATTCTTTGTATGTGTACGCATACATGGCCAATAAAGCTGATTCTGAATCTGATTAAGCATATAGTTTAAACTCTGGCACATAATCAGCAGCTCATTTGCAATTCTCTTTATTTTGTCCCTGTATATGAGTTGCGCTTATTTCAAGAGAAACTTGTTGACCAAACTTGTGACATTGTCCTTTGCAGCATAAATCTGTTGGATCCAGGGAGACATTAAAATATAGCTGAGATTATGTAAACTGTATCTGCCCCTTATTGAAAAAACAAGCTGGGTCAATTGGTAAATAAGAATAAGGCCTACACTGTCCTACATGTGCCAGTTCATTACCGTGCTTCTCTACGTGTGTTCCCACAGCACCAGTCATCCTGAATGAGTTGAACTGGACCCAGGCGCTGGAGCGAGTCTTCATAGAAAACCGTCGGGAGGACAGCTCTCTGCGTTGGCAGGTGTTCGGCAGTGCCACTGGAGTGACTCGATACTACCCAGGTAGGCCACAGGTCACTGAGTCAACAGTCTGCCTCATAACTCGCAGTGAGATAAAGTCTAAATTGACCCTAGGGCTTCTCAGCTGCAGAACATTGGCAATCTCTTATCAGATGGTTATAGTGGTAACTGGATCGACAGAATGAAATTATGATTACTTTGATCTAATCTGATCTGAAATATCCTACAGTGCGCTGTTTGGCCTATAGCTTATTTTTTGCTCTCTTCAGCCACTCCATGGAGGGCACCCAACAAGATCGACCTGTACGATGTCCGCAGAAGACCATGGTAAGTGCCGACATGGTGCACACTCATAAATATCACTCATCATTTGAAATATCTAAGAAATAAGAAAAGAGCATCTTGATAACTTTTGAATATTGAAGTTATTTGTTGGGGGCATTTGTTTCTTAAAGTGGTGAAATAGTCTTGATGTACTCTACTTGTGAATGATGTTGCCTGGAAATTTCTTCAGACTATTATTCAAAATAGTAGTAGCTAGTTTTTTATAGTATACTTCTAGTATTTTATTGGTACATTTGTGATTCTGACACCTATAGATATGAGAAATTCATTAGAGACAGACCAATGTTCAGAAAAAGAATTTGGCAATGATTCCTAGGAAGTTGTTATCAAACCTTGGTGATAAAGACATTTAATTGAGGCATGATAAGTTACAGTTTAACTATAAACTGTATTATAAATAACTCTATCACTAACAGTATTTATAACTAAATAGATACCAGAGTGTAGACACAAGTGAGTGATGTGTGATAGAAAATGGGCTGTATTGTAAATGCACTGCATGAATGGGTGAATGGCAAAACTGTCCTGTTAAGTGCTTTGAGTGATCACCAAGACCAAAATATTCTATATAAATACAAACCATTCACCATTTATATATAAAAAGAAAACACAAATACAACCAAATATACAAAACTTGAGTTAATTTATTTAGGTAAAATGCAGATATTTTCTACATTTTCTATACAAATCCATGAACTTGCTGAACTGTTCACCCCCAGCTGAGGTTTGTGTAGCTCAGAGCAGATAGCCTTGAACAAAAAGAAACAGCAGCAGAGGAAAATTGCAGAAATTTAACTTGTCATTGCAACACCTGTTCTGTCAGCAGCAGCAGCAGCAGCAGAGTCATGCTGTGTTAAAGTTGTGACAAAGTGTTGTGTGGTGATCTGAGCACACACACACGCACAAGCTTGCTTTTGACATATTTGATTTTTAAATTTTTGTGTTACAAAGGAATGTCTGTACACATTGCCACTGCGTTTGTCTTTTATTCTTATATTCAAGGCGATAAGAGCCTTTTCATCTGTTCAAAGACGTAGCCTACAAACATGAAACTCTTTGAACTATTACTTGTTCTTGCTTCTAGACTATGTGAAAACACTCTCTACAGTGGCAGCCATTTCTGTGTCTCATATAAATAGTCTCGTATTAAGATTCTTGTTCAGCGCTTTGTCTCTGTCTGCTGTTGACCTTCTGCGCTCCCTCCAGCCTCATACTCCACTCGGTATATTGTTTAGAGGAATAAGATCAAAACATTTTTCCTAAGCCATGTTTATCTCAGTAAATGATCATGTAGAATGCACTGTATTTTGCTACAAGGACAAAACAAGATAGAGGCTAATGTTTTCATTAAAACAACAACAGCTGATCCCTGTGCCGAGTGCCGGGGTGGGTGAGCGTGATCGGCCGGACAGAACTAGGCTGCGTTCACCCACCCACCCTGGCTTCCTGTCCACCCTTCCGCATTCAATCTACTTGCCACTGTCACATCAGCTTTGTGGCAGCCCTGCCTGTTGCCTGGTTACAGGTTGGAGTGAACTGGACATAATCATGACAGCAATGTTGATTAGACCTGACCCCATTTTCCATCTCTGTCTCCGTCCAGCTCAGTGTGAGTGGCTGTTTGAGGTCAGGCCAGGCTGTCACATGAAGTCAACGGAGCTCAGAGCAAACAAACAAACAAAAGACAAGCAAAAGAAAACCTTTGCATTCTGATTACATTTGTATGACAATCAATATTCAAAAGTACACAATCTTGAAATCTTAAAATGTTGCCAGGTCTAAAAGAGAAGTAATATGTACACCAGCAAAAGCACATTGAACATAAAATCAGTTGCTCATTGGAGTATTTTTATGAAACAATTCGAAGGGATCTCCAAACACCTCAGTGTGTCTACAATCATCAAACCAACGAGGTGTTCCCTGACAATTAAACACCCAAAGAAAGTCTCCCTAGTGCTCCACTGTCACAGCAGGCCACACTATAAACAGGGAAAAAAAGCTGGAAAACACGAGGCGCTGTGTAGCAGCACAACTTAAAACAAGGATCCGTTCTCTGATCTGTCAGCACAAAACCCGAGTTCATGGACTTTAATGCTCTTACACATGTTTTGACTGGGGAACTCTTCCTGGAGACAAGAGGGAACAGGAAAAGAGAAAGATGAGGGGGCTTGCTGAGCCGCTGCAGCGTCTTTGACAAGGTTAGACACAGGAAGAGGTGTGTTTTTGCAGAGAGGAACACCTTGTCACCCCCCTCCCTGTTCCTCCATGTTTGTCACTGTCATCTCTGTCAAGCTTTTCCTCATGTCGGAGCCATTGACATTTCCTGTGGCCTGTTGCTTAGCAACTTGTGCCCAGCCGCCTTGAGTGGCGCAACCTTGGCAGGGAGTGTCATGATATGTCAGGTCAGACCAGCGTGATTATAGTCTTAACATGCTCTCTCCCCCATTCTCTGGAGAGGTTGGCAAATCACGCATGTTAGAGGGGTGATGTAAGTCCGTCATGTGTGCTTGTGTGGCCACAGTAGATGTCAGCATCCAGTAACACACACAACAGCATGAGTGTTAACACAAGTCCGACAAAACACAAGTCATGCACCTACTTATGTGTTTCAGTAGAACTGACATTTGAATTATTAGGTTCCGAGCACAACAGTGCAAGGACCTATTGATGTTGCTGTGATTCTTCTTCTTCTTACAAATGAAATGCCTTTTGGGGACTTTAACATACTAAAAAACTAATTTACTTGCTTGCTTGGGAACATATGTCCAAAAATGCCAAAATAGCGCCCCCCAGAAATGTTCAACAAGGGTCTTCCTCCCCCTTTACTTTTGCCTAGAGTAATGAAAATTAGCACACATGTGTATCATGCCCAGACTCACAAAAGATCCTCTAGCTACCCTCGGCCACACCCAACAGGAAGTCGGACATTTTGGATTGAACATTTAAATTTGGCTTGATTTTTGGCACACTTCTTTTAGCCATTTGTCCGTTTACAGCGTCCAGTAATTAGGACCAATAATTATGCATTTTTAATTCAAGTCATAAAGTTGAAGCTCGCAATCTCATCCAACTAGCCTCTGTTCTGAAAGCAGAACCTTTCTTACAATGTTATCAGATGTTTCCTTTCATTTCAACACTGGCTGAGTCATGTAGCTCCAATGACAGTATATAAGACAAGACATTATTTGGCGAGGTTCCGTCGACACACTCATTCAACCAATCTCAAGTCAACCTCTGCTGTCAATCATAACACAATGTTTTTGTTCCATGTGACACAAAGTAGGAGGGTGTAGTGTTGGCTGTCTCTCCTTCATGGATCCAGTTGTGGTGAAGACAAATGACCAAACTCCTGTAAACTCACCACTCCATAAATTACCCTATTATAAGAAACTAAATCCCAACACACTGAAAGGTATGAGGACTACATGGAGCAAAAAATATTACAATCAATTTTTACAGCCCACCCTCACATAAATTAGACCTATTGAGTTACAAATACAGACGTTTGTCATTTATAAAGATTTCATACCCCCTGGAGAATAATGATGCCTTCATGTGATGACAGAAAAAATAGATAGATGATAATAGTTTATTCACGGCACCACAGAGCAATTTGTGCACCAAAGCAACACAAACACAGACATGATTAAAGAAACAATATAACAATCATGTGTTGTACATGTAAGCTTAAATTACATTTTTCTTTATGATTGCAATTTTGCAAAAAAAAACCTCAAGAAAAAGGGTTTAAATGTGCAAACATACTTTCACACGTTCTCCTACAAACCTACCAGCTCTCTACTTCTCAATACCAGATTCTTTCAGATCACATGATATACGCCATATAGATATAGTTAATTGTTGCAATCGCCGGAACATTTGCACAGAATCTGTCTTCGGGGAAGAGTCAACCTGTCAATGATCTGATTTACAGTAATAGAGAGAGTAGAAGGAGCGGCCAGAGTTCATGGTCAGTTCGTAGCGCAAAGGACGAGTAGCGGTGGGCGGATGCGGGCAGGGCTGAGCCAATGGGAGCTGACCAGGTGCTCTCTTAAGGGGCCGCCTGTGTCTACATATGTGCTGTCTCCTCTGTCTGCCACCACCCCCCTCACCACCACCAACGGCCCCAGGAAAATTAATGGTCCAGTCAACACACTTAATTGTCTCCAATTGCTCTGACATTAATTATTAACATTTGTCCATTATATTGTCTGTTCGTGTTATCAAGGGAAGCGAAGCAGAGGGTGAAGCGAGGCAGAGGGAGGGAGAAAAGCGAAAAGGCGAGGAGTGAAACAATCAGAGACAGGCATGGAGTCCTGTTAGCCAAGCGTTGCAAAGATCCCATTACCTCCCAGGTTCACAACAGCATGTAGGCTATATCACATATTGATTTCTTCAAAAAGTCAATCTGACCTCTTTGTAAATATTATGACGAGTGGGCAGTCCTCAAAGCTGAGGCTCCCCCCCAAAAAAATACCCAATATGTGGAGTGCTGAGCTTCACCTCCTCCATCTTTTATTTCTCTTCAACACACTTGAGGGAGACTCCAAGAAGAACGATGTGTTATTGGAGTGACTGAAGGAGTCACAAGGCTTTAGCACTTTTACTGTGAAGCTGTTTTCAGACATGAACTTTGTCTCTCATCAAGAACGCAGCAGGAGATTGTCTGGGTCAGACGCGTTCACAACAACAGGAAGATGTTTGGTAACGCACGCAGGAGGCAGAAGATGACATACTGTATAAATTCCACTGTGGAGATCACATGTTTTTGTTTACAGCACATCAATGCTGGCATCGCTTGCTATCGCCAGAAGCTCTTGAATCTCTTTGTCAATAGCTGTGAATTTTTCAGACGGGATTCTCACATGGGTTCATTCTACATTTTATGGACATTTCAAAAGTGACTTGGCAGGGAAAACTCTGGTGAATGTACTGAGCAACTGACATTACGTTGTCTCATTCGGTCCCTTCGGAGAATGTCTGGAGTTTTGTGCAGCATGAGAATCAGTCAAAGCTACATTTCAGTTTCAGCCCAAATGTTGGAACTCATACGTTTAAATCAAATTTATGAGGTACAAAAACAGAAAGTTACTCATCTGCTGATAATTAAAACTGATGTATTCAAAAATGCTATACTAATTCAATATTATTCCTTTTTTCCAGAGAAAGTGGAAACAAATTTGCATTAAATTCTGTGTGTTCATCTTGGGCACAACCAAAAATATGGAATTGGCACCACCGCTTCCAATAATCAACAGAAAGTGGAATAAATAAACGGCAGACAACATCTCTCTCTCCTGCGGGCTCTCTGGGCACCATCCTCCTATATTTTTTATCTTAATTCAATCTTTATACGCCTGCCACATCCACAGGAGCACTAAGAGAGCAGCAGTCCATAAAATAATAAGCCCATCAGCACAACACAAATGCACACGCTTAAGAGCATGCACACGAACACACCTACAATGCTCACATATAGACACACACCAGCAGTTTTTCTGTGTAACATGCAGTTTTCCCATTAGATGGTTACTCTACTTACATCTGCTGTACATGATGCATGTATATAAGGTAATGGGAGATGTTAGCCTGCAGGGAAAACTTTAGGAAGCCAGTTGAGGTATTATAAGGTCAATCAAAGGACTTCGACAAAGGAGATAATTGTTCCTCATTTTATTTTTGAACTCGAGTGGCACTTGGAGAACGCACCTCCGCAAAGGCCCAACTGTCCCCTCACAAAACCACATTTAAATTCCCTAGATATAGATTTTTATTTGGATCTGTACCAAATTTTACACACACATAAATATCAGTCATTTCATTAAGACCCATTAACAGTTGCAAAGCACCCACTGATCTGGATCTGCACTAAACGTTTTTGGCTTCTTCCTTTAGAAATGCTCCACCTCTCCACAGCATTTCATGGAAATAGTAGTTTTATGTAATCCTGCCAACTATCAATGAAAAAAGAAACTCCTTAGTGCAGGTAATTGGTTATTGTGTTTTTTCAGTTTCTTTCTTTCTTGTTGTTTTCAGTTTTCATTTGCAGATTGGTTTTGTTGAGGTAACATGACGACTTGGTTCAGTGTCTTCTCTGCCAGAAATTCATCCTGGCATAAAAGCCCTGAAGACAAGCTTCTCCCATGTGCTGTTTATATAAGAGCTCACACTGGGAAGAATATTCACACATTATAGTGGACACGCACACACAATACAGAAGCTACTGTATATACATCCCATTCATTATGTATACTCACTGCACAATGCAGCCAATAAACATGACTCACAACAGACACAGTGAAATGTGAGCACACACTTGACAAACTGACAAACACACAAAAATTCTAAACATACACTGTCCCAAGTTTCTTTTTCCCGTAGAAGAATAAAATGAGCCCGAGCCACTCTGCATATCACGCTACATGCATCCATTACATGTTTCTGAAATGTATGTTGTAGATAATTCCAATTTAAATGTACTGCACAACACTTTGTGGAATGGGTCAGGGTGCATAAACACAATCTCCTCAGAGAGTCAGCCCCCCTGGCACAGTTAATGTATTGATTTTACAATGTTGTGTCTTGATAAAACTATTTCATGAATTCCAATGAGACTCCTTTACCAAACTGCCAAAACAACCAAGGAATATGTCATTGTGTGTTCATTGCTGGTATAATGCGTTTCTGTTAGATTTCTATTGGGGGGGAGGGGTATGTTGGGGTGCAGGCTTTAATCTCCTGTCATTTAGAGGATACCTTGTTCCACCTCAGTATAAAGAGCACATGTCTGATACACACACAAACCAGACTTCATCTTGATTTTACATATTGTTCACATGCACACGTGTGATGGTGTGAGCACGTTCTTCTTGTGACATACATGATGTATGTTATATATTTTTTCATGAATTCACAAATTGCAGCTGCGGCCGGACGTGCATTTCCATATCCAGTCTTGTATTGATGATTAATCACAACACAGAAATCAACAATAGACTTTTAAATTTCATTCTTTGCTCCAAGGCTGTGACTGCCTTATTTATAAATCAGTGATATCTCTGTGGGATAATTCATAGCAGTCATAAATGCCCTTCTAAAATAATCAGAGAACACCTCTATACACAGCGCTTTTTCTTCCACACACCATTCAAACACTCGGCACAGTCGCCAGGAGCGATGGAGTTCAGTATCTTGCTCATGGACACTTTGGAATGCAGACTGGATGCGCCGGGGATTGAACCATGCAGCGATCTTCGGATTAGTGGATGACCCATTCTAACTCCGGAGCATCAGTGGTCAGTTTAGGGCCATAAATTCAAACACTATTATAACAAAATACACTGAATATTTTGTTTTTATTCCATCAGTCAATACACATAAGAGTCTAGATATGGATGTAACCGTGAGACAGTTTGTTGGTATTTTTTTACTTTTGAACTCAAATTCATAAATAACATATTTTAAACATATTATAGTTCGACTTGGAAGTTACAACAGCATTGCCAACATGTATTTCATTTACCAATTTATGACTTTGATGAACAGATAGAAACAGGTTGAATCAAAGGGGAGCTGGACTCAGATAGAGAGCTTTCACATTCAATTTTCCTCTGTGATGAGTGAACCAGATCTGACTCATCCCAATATGTAAATGCGACGGTGATGTTGAAATAAAATATAACTGTCACTGATGATGGTTTAGCACCGGCGGTCAGATGCTGGTCATAACTTTCAGCGAGCGGACAGGGAGGCGTTCGTCTGATATGTGGAGTCTACTGGCTGACGGCTGTGTCACCGTGGCACAGAATGGGCGACGGGCCTCAGTTCAGCACCAGCCAGGCCCATCTGCTTGTCACCTGGCCTTGGCACGCAGGAGACTGGGTAATGACAGGGAAAGAATGGCATCAGTGGGCAGAAGCTGAGAGGTAATTACTGACTGGAATCCATGCAGAAACGACACATCTGGAACCATGAGTCAAAACGGGGTGAATTATACACCGATACCGGCCTCCGTTCGCGATTCTTATCCGTCAGAACCGTGGAGCTGCGTATCAGCCCGGAGGCTAAAAATCCTTGACTTCCTCTCGCTCGCTCTGATCCTGATGTTCTCTTCTCAGAGGCACAGGGAGACAGTTCAGCTGTGCTTCAGGCGGTGAAGAGGCAGAGAAAGAGCAGCGCTGATGCACCAAGACAATCTGCAGGGAAGATCAGTCATTGTAGCTCCATGGTTTCAGCGCTGAGTGATGCTGCCCTGGCTCACGTGTTACCCTTCTCCTCTTCATCCCTGCTCACACACTTCCTCTTAAAACCCAATTACCGCTGATAAATCCTGCCTCTCTCAAAGTTAGACAGAAATGATCTCCTTGAAAGTGATGTTTTCTTGGCAGATTTCAGGGCCAAAGTTTACACAGGTGACCACTGTGAGAGTTTACATTGTGAAATGACCCATAATGACTGACTAACAGACGTCTGCATTGCCGTGTAATTAACATTTAGATCCCCCCCTTCAAAATAACTCGTCCCATTAAAAGGGCCATTCTCTACTATGAGAAATAGACTGACCAGAGGAGTTAATGAAATGCTGGCGATGGTCCGCAGGCGTCAGCCCTCACCAAATGACCCTCCTTCAAGCTCCAGACAGGGTGTCTCCGTCCACGAGCCTGAGGGAACGGAGACGTGGGCCACATTCTGACTGAGTCTCTCCGTCCTGCATCGATGATCACTTTCACAAACCCCATCTGCCCTGAAAGAAGGAAGTCGCAACTGTGTGGAGTCTCACATCTATCCTTCTCTCCCTCTCGCTCCCTCAAATTAAGATTTCAGTAATTAAATTGATAAAAGTCATGCATGCCAGTATGCCTCATGGTTCCAGACCTGATTACATACGCTGCACAGTCGTGGAGAGCTGCAGAAGTTCTACCTTTGATGTGCCATTCTTTATTATTGAAAATAATTGGATTCTCCCTCCCACCCTCTCTCCCTCTCACGTACACACATTTTGCCCATGTTCACTCTGGGCATGCTCAGTTAATTGACCTCCTGTGAGGTAGAGCTGGTGCAGAGTCCTCGCTCCCTCCATCTGGGGGATACCAGGCAGCTTGTCCATTGAGCGGGGACCAGGATGTGTCTGAAAAAACGGATTTGAAGCGGCCCAGGCACTGTGCTGAGGGACGTCACTTCAACATGGGGTCAGGGGTCATTCTGCAGGTTGGAGTGGTGCCTGCTAGTGAGTAGGAGCGCGGAGGCTTGTGGGAGCAGTGGCAAAGCCTACTGGGGCTCCGTTGCTCTACAACCATATCAGCTTGGCCGAGCATAAGAAAAAAGCCTGGCCCACAGGCAGCTGGCTTCTCTCCACACTCAGCGGAACGACTGATAATCAGCAGAAAGAGACCCCTGATGATTACTCTGCCTAAGACGGCTGCTAACTGCTCGCCTGCTCACTCCTCAGAATGTCAAACCAGTGCTCACATTTGGAACCCCCCCCGAATGTGCCATAGAAACGCTTATAAAGTCCATCAATTCCAGCTCTCTTTGTTTCAGGGGTAAATGTGAATTTAATTGCCACCGCAACAGAAAGAGAGAATTGATTTCCCTCTGTATATCACCCTCTATCACTTGTGGACAGACATTACATGTGAAGTCTCTTCCAGAACACAAGTGGTTTAGTGGCGTCTTTGCCTCGTGGGCCTGTACGCTGCGCTGCGGCTGACACGCACCCCAGAACAGCCCTATTTTAGGAGTTTTCTTTGCGGCAGAAGCATAATGGTCTTAAGCAGCCCCCCCCCCCCCCCTCCCCAACAAAGGGACTGCCAGAGTGAATAATGCGTTTGACGCCCAACTGATGAGTCATCAAAGAAACAGAACATCAGCCATCTCACTTTTACTGACAGCACTTAGCTCAGCACACACTCTACACAGCACAGGTCAACTCTGCTCAGGCTGCTCCCTGACAAGTTCATATACATTTCAAGTGACCAAATATAAAGCGTATTAGAATGAATGCGTCACTATAGCATGACTGCATAAAAAAATTGATTATTATATGTCATTTGTGCTTATTAAAAATCCTAAAATCATTTCTTTTTATTTTTCCTTTGTATAAGAGTGGGTACTTCTATTTCTTAAAGTGATAAGTATTCTAAACACAGATTTAGGTAGATCTCAATACAATGAACTAATTTGTTTATATTGATTGGTATTGACTTTTGATGGGCTAGAATTGTGGATTTGATTCACACCACCTAAACGAATATCAGTGTTTCTGAAATAAATATTTAGCATTGTGGTAATAATATATGTTACATCCAAAGCATTTTAAAACGCAGTATTAAATATCAGAGGTATCATTAAAACCTGTTTGAAGCCTTTGTTGATGTACAGTCTGTTAATTTTCATGGCTTTCAGACTGTGGCTTGTTAAATAGGCTGTTGGAGGTTGTACAGTCCAGTGCCGACCATTGTTCCAGGTGTATTATTATACATTTAGACTATAAACTAGCAATTACTTCGGCTTATGCAGTAATTATTTAGAGAAGGTATTGTTATTCAGAATAGAGGAGTATCTCTGTTGAAGTCGGTCGACAGTAGCTGTTGCCAACACTGAAGTACATAGCACAACTTATTAACTCTTCTAAGCACATAAGCCTTTTCTGTATTCTGTAGCTTAAGTGGGCTCAGCCGTGGTCGCTTCCTATCATCGAGGCTCACCTCATTGTGACTCTGGCTCCTTTCTTTGGTGCAATTCACAAAGAATATAGGAAAAAAATTAAAGCTCATTCTTTGTGTCTTTCTGTGCAGGTATATCCAAGGTGCATCTTCTCCAAAGGACATGGTCATCATTGTGGATGTGTGAGTGTCTCACCGCCTCCTCTCTTCCTACATTTCCCCCTTTGGCTAGAGTGAGAGTGTGTGTCTCCTTCAAAGGGCACTAGTGCCACCTGTTGGTCTGAGGAAAGCCTGAAGTCAGAGGGAAGATGAATGCTCGTCATCTGCCTGCACTGCTCTATAGAACGCTTTATAAAGAGGACATGAACAGAAACATATGTTTTCCAATAGGAAGCTCCTAAGATTCCGCCTGTTCTTTATTGCTTCTTTTCTGCAGGAGCGGAAGTGTCAGCGGACTCACTCTGAAGCTCATGAAAACCTCTGTCATAGAGATGCTGGACACCCTATCAGATGACGACTATGTGAATGTGGCCAGGGTGAGTGCAAGTTCAGTTCATGGAATTAATCGTACGGATCACTCCTGTAAAAACAACGATAGCGCAAATATTTGTTGTATTTATTAAGCAGGTGGTAATCAAGCAGGGAGTTCGCAAATGGCACAATGTGCTCATACTGCTGCTCCCAGTTGATTGCCTGTGGTAGGAACATTGCACTTCCCTCATTACAGTGTATTTGCTCTCCCTGCATCACCGATGTCCATGTGGGATTTTGCCTGCCTGTCTCTTTCACTCTCTGCTGATTACTAAGCTTTCTATTAGGACTGATGTTTAGGGGAATATTAACGTTATCCTACATTGCAGGACAGATAACGCACACACACACACACACACATCCCCTAGCTTGGTGCGGTGGCTCTGTTCGGAGACTTCCTTTGGTAATCCTTCATAATCCATTGCTCTTAGCCACTGTATGCCTTTAAATCCCAGCTCTAAGAGCAATAAATGAGCACAGTAATCTGGGTGGGAACGCATCTGATTTTCACCCCATAAAGAACAGCTCACTGTGAAATGTTTGCAAACACTAAAGCTAATAATAGGCAAAAAATTAGATGAAAATAATCATCAGACACCATCTCTTAAAATACACTTCTTTAAGACAAAACTGTGGCCTCACTGCTGTAATGGCACTATACTTAGTTGTAATGATACTCTATTTATTATAGATAATTAGTTTTATTTTATTTTATTTTCCAGATCTTGTTTCATAACTACTGTATATCTCAACCTTTTATGATACAAGAGATCAGAATAAGATTTTTTTGGCCAAGTATGTTCGTTGGCAGTTGATGACTCACATAACAGGTGACACTATTAAAGGAGACATATTTCGTTGTGACAACATTTGCAAAATGCCCACCAAGTGGCCATAGTCTCACACACCCCACAAAGTCAAGTAAAGCGAGAGCGCAGGCTGACATTTCTTACATGTGCCGGAAGCAGTTGACCAATAACAACAGAGAGGGCTTGCTGGCCAATCAGAGCACACTGGGCTTTATCGGGAGAGGATTCTTAAAGAGACATGTGCTAAAACTAAGCGTTTCAGACGGAAGCTGAAGAGAGGAGCTGCAATGGACAGTATGAGGAGAAGAATAGAAATAGGAACCTAAATATGACTATGATATGTGTACTTTGAGATACATTCAGTAATTTAACTAGTAACAAAACAGTATAAAAGGCAAGCACTATAAATTTAGTGCTTGTGTGTGATTGGGAATGAAATTGTGTTATATTTGTATAAAACAGTATTTGTAGGTGTTGTGAAGCAGGCAGCAACAACTCTCTGAAGAGGCAGAGACGATGGTAATTGATAAAAGATGGTGATGACTGAAAGAAAGAAACTGCTCCTGTGTCTGTTAATTTCAGAGAAGAGGAGTTGAAAAACACTGCGTCCAGGCTGTGAGAAATCTAATGATTGAAGAGCTGTGATAGCAACAGAGTGATGATTAATGAAAATGTGGCTCTGAATACTTTTTGTGTCTTGGATATCTTTGTCTGCTAATTTAAAAGTGAGAAATGTCAGCTTTTTTACTCACAAAGCGTTTTTACATCAATCCGGCCTGAAAATGTCAGTCGATTTTGAAGGTGACCTTCAGGAAGAAATAACATTTGAAACCTGCTATTACAGACGCTGCTGCTAATATTGTAATCACACATAGGCACTACACACATAAGAGAATACACACACACATGCACACACACGCACACAAGTGCACACACACTTTTAGGCTAATTGGGTGGATGAGATGAGACAGATGATATTACCTTGGCGGGGTTTCTATTCAGTGGTTTGCTCGTGGTATTTCAGGTGCACCTGGTCTTTGTGTGGAAAGTTGTAATTACCAGTGTTTACTGTCATCCAGAGAGTAGCAGCGCAGTTTACATCTGCACACACCCACGCCTGCATCATGTCACCATGAACCATGCACACATGTGATCAAGAAAACACAGAAACACACAATCTGACAATTATGCTCACATGTCTTTTATTTCCCCTCCGTAGTTCAACGAGAAGGCCGACGCTGTTGTCCCTTGCTTCAGGACTTTGGTTCAGGCCAACGTTCGTAACAAGAAGATCTTCAAGGAGGCCGTCATGCACATGCAGGCCAAAGGAACCACAGATTACAAGTCTGGCTTCACGTTCGCCTTTGAACAGCTTCTCAATGTAAGAGCCAACAAGCCTCTCAGGGTTGGTCTGTGGCTGACAAATTGTGCACTTCCAGAAAGTCAAAGATAACCCGCTGAAGCTATAGTGTAGCTCCAGTACATCCTGCCACAGTAACTGTCTCATCCAATTATCAAAGCAGAATTTACAGTGATAAAACAGTGCTGACAGTGAGGGGCTCAGGTTTGTAGAAGACACTTCCAGAGCTCTGTCATTGTCGCAGATTGGTGTGATTGTAACTGCTGTTGCGGTGAAGCGGCACTAGCGTCTGCAGTAGCCAGCACAGTGGTGAAGTCTGTCAGCAGCAGGCGTCCACGTGCTCGCAACACAGGTGCTGCCTCAGCTCCGTATGCTGCTGTGTATTTTAGGAGGCTGCCACCCTAATGGGCTCTGATGGGATGATTGATGAGCGCAGCCGAGAGGAGATCAGCCACAGACACTTTATATTCCTCTGCTGGGGTTGGAGGCAGAGAGCCAAGTGCTGGCTGCATGCAGCCCCCCTCCCCTTCTCTTTGCCAGCAGAATGAGAAATAAAAAGGGCCATTTAATCGCTGTCCGCTGGCAGACTCACTCCCGTGATTGGTGGCAGAAGCACAATAAAAATATGTAATTGTAGCAATATTATTTATCTTTATTAGAATCTTGTCAGATTGACATGCCGCTGGCCTGCATATCAATGGCAGCTGCTGTGCAGACAGGCGGGGGTGCGGGTATCAAAGCTGAATGCTAAAAGCTGGTGCCTGGCTACGTGCATTTAGTGCTGACATGCTGGTGAAAGTGCTCCTGACACAATCAAATTTAACACTACAATAATGTTGCTCTGTGTACTTCAAATGAAATTCTAAAATCATAATGATAATGGTAAAATTACAATATGAGCAGGCACATGACTACCAAGAGGGAAATATGTAATTGAATAGTCAGTAAAAGCTAAGAGTGGATTTGATCCCCGACACCAAAATGTAACAGCCACTAAGGTTCATAACTATATATCTATATATATGTAGATATAACTATATATCTACACATATGTATAACTAAGTAAAGCCCGACCGATTTATCAGTTATTTTACATATAGAAAAATACAGAAAATGTCTATATATTACACTTCTTTATTATAAGGGTTTTATAATTATTATTTTATATATATATATATACAGTTTCTCAGGCTTCCTCACACAGTCCACAGACATGTTGCTCAGGTGAACTGTAGAATCTAAAGTGCTGTGATGGACTGGCGACCTGTCCAGGGTGTACCCCACCTTTAGACCAATGTCAGCTTGGATTGGCTGCAGCTCATCCAGCAACCATCAAATGATAAGCAGTGTAGACAACAGACAGATGGATGGATGAAAATTACGTGTTACAAGACAGTGTAATAATACTGTCTTTGTAATATTTTATGTTGTGTAAACCTTCTCTTTTATTCTTAGTGTAGTGCCACACCACCCTCTCATACTTGCATCCTCTCTCACCTGTCTCTCTTCTTCTCTCCCTCTCCCTCTTCTCTATCCGTGTGCCACAGGAGAGCAGCGCCCCGAGGGCCAACTGCAATAAGATGATAATGATGTTTACAGATGGCGGGGAGGATCGTGCACAGGAAATCTTTGAGAAGTACAACTGGCCCAACAAAACGGTGAGTCTGTCCCCACAAGGCTGTTATCTATTTTTCTTCTACTTCTTGCTCTGCCAGCCCAAGAGATCGTGCATGTCCAGAGACTGTGTTCGCACGGCCCGCCCCCCCCCCCCCACGTCTCCCACTCCGTCTCCAGCTGACATTGTCTCATTATAGCACAGGCAGTTGTGTGAGTTAGGCTGTCAGACATGCCAAGCTCCCCAATCTGTGCATCTGAGCACCCTCTCCAAGCTTTCTTCACTTCCATTTTGGCTCCTCTGATTCAGGCTTTTCCATCTCTCTACTCTTCAACTCTCTCACTCTCTCTCTCTCTTCTTCTCTCTCTCTCTCTCTTCCTTTGTCTCCTCTGTTGTTTAGCTGATGGTGTTAACAGCTCTGACCTGCTGACTAATTAGCCACTTTATCATCAGAGCCTCTAAAATTACAGCCAACAGATACTGAGTTTGTATTCTTTTTGTTCCTGTCTTGTCCCCCCCCTCCCAGCACCACCAGTATTTATTCTGATGTCTGTTTACCATCGATCTCCCTCGAGACGGCTGCTGTCATATAGGAATTATCTGCAGTTTGACAACTCTCTCACTGCAGTGTTGAGATGGAGGCAGTTGTGTGACTTGATATAGTCAAAATGTTGTGTTAAATTATTGTCATCCAGAGGAACTTTGGTTTTTGGCGCTGTTTTGATATCATCTGTACTATTGTCCCATTTCTTCCAATAATGTATCTCATCTGTTTCTCCATCCAGGTTCGTGTGTTCACCTTCTCGGTTGGCCAACATAATTATGATGTCACACCTTTACAGTGGATCGCATGTGCCAATAAAGGTGAGAGAATAAAATGTTTCTGGTAAAGCACCTTTGTATGAAAAATATTTAAAAGACATTTTATACATGTATATTTTCTTTTTTAAATTCATCCTTGTATTGTGTTTTTCATTGTCGATGTAAACGATGAAAACAATGTTACAGTGGAAGCTCTATCTCTGCGTGCCTTACATAAGAATCAGTTGCAGCAAAAAAAATTTTATATAATACAAAGTAAAGCACATATGAGGATCAATAAAATAGATGCAATTGATAGATCCTTTTTTCCATCATACTTAATATACCTCCACCAAGGCCCAACAGTCCCCATAGATAAATCTAGCTGCACCAAACTTCACACATTCATAGATATCAGTCTCTTAAATGTGAAAATCTTTTTTCATCAGATCCTTAAATTCTTCTCTAGAAATTTGGGGAAAATGTCAAAAAAAAAAAAATCAATATCACAATGTAAAAATACAGATCTGCCTCAAAACTGGGTTCTTTCTTGGTCCATGTCCCATCCAGGTTTTGTTGAAGTCCATTCAGTAGTTTTCACGTAAACAAAAATCAAAATGGATAGTTTTGAAAACATTGGTTTTCTTGGTGGAGATAATAACAAAATACATAAACCTGCCATTATAAACCCATCATCACTAAGATGTATTCACATATCTGTCTTTGTGCACATGATGGCCACTACAGTCCCAAAAATAACCCAACAAGCAGCTCGCCTGCCTCTGACCGACAGCCTGACAACTCATATGACTGAACACTGTCTGCATGAATCTCTCTCCCTCTTGACTCAGCCAGTTTTAGCCCGACCTCAGTCAGACTGTTGTTGCTGTTGTGCTCAGATTTGAACTCCGCTGCTTTTTAATTCATAACCCACTTCTCTTCCTCCTCTTTCTTTCTTTTGTGGTTTGATTTAATATTGTTTCAGTGTTACAGTTTATCCGAAGCGGTTCCTTTACGAGGCCTTTAGCTGTCTGTGTGAAGCCTTGGCCAAACCGCTGCCGCTGATTAGCTTATTGCCACTGGAGCCAAGTGCTTCAGAAGTATCTCCCCAGAAGTTGTTATTAATTAGCAGGAGGAGTCTGGTAGCCGGATGATTACCGTGCCATCTCTCCGTCAGGCTGGGGAAAGTCCAGGATTACGCCTCTGTGCCAACTTGCTCTCCACTGTACGCGACTGTAGTGATTACCAGGGTACTAAAGACTATGCCAGTATAAGACAATGGTGTTGACACAACAGCCTCAATGGAGCTGTCCTCTCATATCTTCAGTACTTATTACTCTTTGGTATCTCACTCCAACAGAGCTAGCTCCCTGACACTTCAACAGGCCCTAACCCTTCACCCATGACATACATATTTGACAAAACGCAGAAGTACACACAAATACACACACACAGACGCACTAGGCCACTCTGAGATGCTAGCTGTTGTCTCTCTCGAGCTGCAAGCCTGCATTAAGAAGAAAGTAACCTCTCTTTGACTCTGAGGACAATGAAGCTATTTATCCATGCTCTGAAACGGTGTAACAAAATCCAAAACAGAGAGAAGCGTAATCTTTCTAAAAAGAAAAAAGAAAAACTGGTGAAATGAAGGATAAAAGCAGCAAATATGATCTACTGCACTGGTGATTCTAATTCTTCCACAAAAGTGGCGCCTTTAATCCATAGCTGGAGGACAAAAAACATATTGCATAAATTCAAGATGGCCTGCTGCAATAGAAGTAAAATCCTCAGTTACACCATGAAATGAGTTAACCAAGTTTATTAGCTAAAGTCGTTTATTTATTGTGAATATGGGATGACAGGAGCGCATGCTAGTCTATGTACAAAGAAAAGGCATACTCATACTAAACACTGCATGATTATAATACACTTAACAACTATATATGAGAATTATTTATGCAGAAAAATCTCCTCAACCCAGTTTAAATCATATACATAATCAACATATCTTATTATATACAGTATATCTTATAGTCTAGTTATTTGGAAGACACCATCCATCCATTCATTATCTCTTACGCTTATCCTTTCAACCTCCACCAATATTATTGACCATTGTCAATGCTTGATCATTCACACACTGTACATATAACATAAGTATGCACACAGACAAACAGGACTTGAAATTGTGTTGATCCTAAATTACCAAATTAGCTTTTTATTACTAAAATGGTACAAGTAATTTATCTTGCTTTACCCACAGTCATAAAAAACATAAAAGTAGATTATATAGAAATGCCCTTTTTATTAAAGATCCAATGGCTAAACTTGAAGATAGTGCTTTGGTTGTTACAGCTATAATGAATCCAGAATGACATAAACGCTGCGTTCAGTCAAAGCAGGGAACTGGTGGAGACATTTGAATAATTGTGGCTGAAAGCAGATGTGAGGAGGAGTCAGGCTTTTATGTTAAGTGCACGACCAAAGTGCTTCAATCAATCCACGGCCTTAGAAAACAATTTTAATGATGATGTAACCCAGGATATTTTCTGTACTTTAGTACAAGTTATGGATGTTCCTTAAATGCATCGCCTGGAGCCATTTGTAGTTACGTAGTTTCATAAAGTCCCTTAAACTCACCTGCAAACTAAGCGGCTGCATAGAGTAACACAGCTACTGCAGAGCCGGTGGCTAAAAGGTTCACTACACTCACTGAGACATGATATGAGGAGGGTCCGGCTCTGACATCAACCATTCACACTCATGTTCACACCCACGGACAATTCAGAGTTTCTAATTAAACTAATCTGCATTTGTCAAAACAGACTCATGTGACACAAATCTGAGGATGACATTTGAGGAAAACTGACTTCTAACACTGCCTGAGCTTTATGTAAATGAGTTTCACACAGAAAATAGGGTATTGATTAAAATCATAATTGCTCGTCTCGCAGCAGATCTGTGTCGCTGCACAGACGAGATCCACATTTCATCCTTACGCTTTAGTTACTGCCCACACTCTCCTCTCTCGCTGAGCTCTGTCCTACAATCATGCATGCCACCTCTGTATGGCACACAGCCAACAGCACTGTGACAAACTGCTGCTCCGAGGAGATCTATAACAAATAGCTGCACCCCGTGACTGCGTGTGTGTGTGTCTGTCTGTCTATCTGTGTATGTGTGTGTGTGCGTGTGTGTGTTACGTCCGCGTGCTCGCATGTGCAAATGACGAAGACAGAGCAGGCAAATCTCGACGCAGACCGCTGTGGCAAAGTGCATAATGTATCAAAATAATGAAAGCCATCTTTGCCTTTTAACATTCTGGGGATGCTGTCTCCATTTCACAGCTCTTTGTATAAACACTCATGGCTTTAATAACATGGGGAACGTGGTTATTGACCCAGTCGGTCACTCTCCTCCATTCGTAATCAGCAGCGGCAGCGCCTGGGGCACCACATTCCCAAGGAGCCTCCACATTTTCATCCTGCAGCTCCACCACGCGTGTGGAGAGGTCAATGGCCACAGGCTCCATCGTGCCTGTGTGGCTCTGCATCATCAGCCGGAAATGATGGCGCTACATGTATCTAATAACAGTGGAGAGATTAGACTGCAATCTGCAAATGGATCACTGTTGCATTCGGTGTGATTGTTAAACTCTTGAAAATGTAAATCTTCGGGATGGAACATGGGACACGAACTTTCTGTTGGGAAGAGTATTGATCCTCTTTTTCTTTTTTTCAGGTTACTACTTTGAAATTCCATCGATTGGAGCCATCCGCATCAACACCCAGGTAAGATGTGCGGTGTGAACGCACCTTTATGAATCCACAAAAGCATCAGTTTCAAACAAGAATCTATTCTTCCTTCATGGCTGCTTTTGATGATAATTACTCAGATGGTAGATATCTTTAAGTGCAACACAACAAAGGCACAGAGGGAGGCGCAGCTGTGTGACTAAAGACAGGAGGTGACCGAGGTGGAGATCCGGTGATAACAGACGTGGTTGTGGTCTTTTCTATAAGAAATGTTTTTTGGAAGCTTTCAGATCTCCTTCTCTCATCGTCCATCAGAGACACACACACACCTCTGGTTCGTCACACACCCAGGGCCCTTCCACACACACACACACACACTTGCTGGAGGCACCATGAGCTTTCGAGAGGCCCTTGGGATAACCTCATTCCAGCTGTAGAAATTGACTCAGTTGCTGGAAGGTGGCGGTGGTGGGAGGGGGAGGGGTTACTGCACCCCCAGTGAGCGATCAGGGCCCAGAATAGACTGTCAGCTGTTCCATTAACTCTGGCATATTTATATTCTAAGAACTGCCACTTTACTCTAATAGGTTTTCTGAAGGTGGGTGACTGCAGCACCTCAGTGTGCGGGTGAGTGTGTGCGTGCATGCGTCTGTGTGTTTGTGTGTGTGTGTGTGTGTGTGTGTGTGTGTGTGTGTGTGTGTGTGTGAGTGAGTGTGCATGCACGTGTGTAGGCACAGAAGACACGTGGTGGGCCTTATTTTATTTAACCGTGCTCGGCCCTTCAGCCTCGCACACTCATCACACAGTCTCACTTGACTAAGATGACAACATTCAAATAATGGATGGACTACAGATGGCAGGAAAATGTTATTATTCATGTTGTCCTGAGTCATACAGTTATGTGGAAAGAATGGAATGGCTTTCAAACTATAAGTGGTAATATATATTTTGTGTTTTCTTGTGTTTGCCTGTGACTGATTTATTATTTTTTTGTTGGGACTTATTTCATCCATACTGGATTCTCTATAATTCATCTCAGTGAAGCCACAATAACCAGGCCAGGCATTTGTTAGGATATTTTGTATTAACAGAGAATGTACTGATGAGTTTACTCTCTCTGGTTGTGTCTGTTACACTTCCCCGGGAGACAGTAGCGTTTAATCAACACGCAGGGATGCTGCCGGGGTCTGTGCGGCTCCGGCTCCTCTGGACCACACATCTGCAGTTGCTGACTTTTTATGTTTCCTAGATTGTTCTAGCCAGGCGGAAAATTTTCCCCTATATCCCGTGAAAAGGTCTAGCTGTCATTGTCCTGATGGAATATCTCCCTGTGGCGCGTTAAACCGGACTTTTATTGAGCTAATAATAGAATAGGTTACGCCTGTCAGCACCTTACTGTTCAGGCGATGAAAAACAAACGCTCAAAAGCATAATACTGAAATCGCTGTGCGCTCGTACAGGGGTGCCCCCTTTTGTGTATTGAGGGTAGACACACAAAGGGAGGAGGCAAGGGTCAGAAATGTCCGATGACATTTTCCCTTTTCACTGCAAAATGGATGTTTTTTTAATTAACCTATAACCACGGGAGAGCTTCTGTTTTTTCGCTGACCTGATCTGAATATATTTTGTATGATACATAAATATAGACATTTGGCTTTAACTAGGATACAGAGGAGAAGGAGGAGTTTTCTAGCTTTTGTAAAATGTTTGCAGAAAAAAACCCAATCAATTTGATTTGAGAGCATTTTTTCTGTTTGTGGTCGTTACAACAACAAAATGCTGAAAACCAAGTGTTTCCTCCAAATTATTTGTTTTGGTCGCCTCATATGTCACGAGGTCACTCACACAAGAATTTGACCAATCACACATCATCTTCTAAATGTTGGATCAATATCTGATCAATAGTTTGTTCACAAAACAAAACATCTTAAATGTCATATGAGGAACAAATGAATGTAGTGAATGTGATGTATGACTAGTTGACTTAACCTCTGACCTCTATTCACAATCGCTGCGGGACATTCCCACTGTGCCAGCACTGACACTGGAGCCTCTGGGAGAGTGGCCTGTTTGCACGTCAGGCCATTGTCACCCTTAATGTGTTTTTAATAGCTCCTTGATAATGATGAAAAACTGCCCTGAGTGGCTCAGGACCGAAGGCTTTATGGCTCGTCAGGGCCGGGACGCTGCTGCAGGACCACTGGTTTATGTGGTGACAGAGAGGAGGCCAGTCAGGGTCTTATAGTTTTATGACACATGAACACCGAGTGGCTTTTCCAGCTCTCTGCTTTTACTGCCTGTACATAACAAGCACTGTAAACGTCTTTGTTTTTATTGAGTGTCATCATACCTATGTTTGTGTGTGTGTGTGTGTGTGTGTGTGTGTGTGTGTGTGTGTGTGTGTGTGTGTGTGTGTGCGTGTGCGTGTTTGCTGCGGCAGGAGTACCTGGACGTCCTGGGCCGTCCTATGGTGCTTGCTGGAACCAAAGCCAAGCAGGTGCAGTGGACAAACGTCTACCAGGACGCTCTGGTGAGAGAGAATTATACAAATAAAACATTTTGCTTTATTTGATCACATTGTACCTTTAAATGAATGGATGCAGGATTCACCAAATGTTTCATCCTTTTCTCCTTCTGCTTCTTAGCAGAGGGAGCAAATGCGGCACATGAACTTGTTATAACCTTTTTGAATCTACGTGGTATTTTTTGGTTAGCAGGATCATGCAACAACTACCAGACAGATTACCACAAAACTTGGTGGAAGGATTTGGAATAGGTCACGAAAGAACCTATGAATTTTAGTGCAGGTCATGGGACAGATCTAGGAATTTGTTTTTTTCACTTTTTCAACATTTTTGTTGATTTTTCAGAGAATAATTAATGGATCATGATAAAAACAAATCAGGCATGATTTTGAATTTGTGTAATTTGGTATGTTTGGAATTTAAATGTGGTTTCATAAGGAGACTGTTGAGCCTTGGCGGAGGTTTGCGCTCTACGAGTCCGCTTCTAGTTTTTTACTTGGATGAAATTTCAGTTTATTTATTTACATCTTTGTGTGTTTGTCCATTAAATGTTTTTATGCAATATTTTTATCAGGGTTTGGGCCTCGTCATCACTGGAACCATGCCAGTATTCAACCTCACTGCTGATACCGTCAGCTCTCAGGTAAAAACAATATGACACACACCAGCTCATGCTTTGTATTAATCTTTAGTCTTCACCTTTATTTTTACCATGTGAGTTTTCATTCAGCTGGTTGTCTACACATGTAAAGCTGTTCAGAAACAGGCATCGGAGTAGCTGGAGTGTTAAGGTTCAATTGTGTGTTTTTTGGCGTCATTGACCATCATCAGTCATTTGCAATGACGTCCACCCAGACGCAGCTCCTCTAGGCAACACCTCCCCCCTGAGGTGACAGCCGACATCGCAACCCCCCCCCCATCTGTAGTATCCTCTGTCGTGCTGAGAGCACACACGCATCCAGCTTCCAGTACCCATGACCAAAGTGTTTACTCTAAGCTTATCACGCAGGTTTAAAGCAGTGACGCAGCTGCAAACACACCCGCTGTAAGATGGACTGTAAAAAATCTCGACTAATCAGATGGCACACAAAGTGACGATAAATCAAAGATGACTCGGAGATGTTCTTAGCGGTCTCACAGTGCAGCCTCCAGCTCTGTGGGATTCTCGAGGATAAAATGCTTTATGTGCTCGTCACACAGAACCAGCTCATCCTGGGAGTTATGGGAGTAGATATCGCCATCAACGAAATCAAGAAGAAGACTCCTACATACAGAGTGAGCATCCCGTGCACGCAGTATCACACTCATATCGATGATTTATTGATATGTAAACATTTTCACTTATCTTATTTTTCTTTGCAGCTTGGAGCCAACGGTTACACCTTTGCCATCGACCCAAATGGTTATGTGCTGCTGCATCCCAACCTGCGACCTAAGGTTGGTCCAACTGTTGACCCCGCCCTGCATCCAGGACTCTTCTCTCCTCTGAAGTTATTCCTCCTGACCAATGTTAAACTCCCCCTCCATCCATCTTCCCATGCTTTCTCTCTCTCTCTCTCTCTCTCACTCTCTCTCTCTCTGCTCAGATCATTAACTTTAGGGAGCCCGTCACTCTGGACTTTCTGGACGCAGAGCTGGAAGACAGCAACAAGGAGGAGGTGAAATAATACCTTTGAAAAATCGTCACAAGGAGAAACTGATTAAATATTTATATTTGTCACCTGTTTCTCATTTTCTATGTAATGGTATGTATTTGAACTCCTTTTTCTCACTCTCTCTCTCTCTCGCTCACGTTTCAGATCCGCCGACAGATGATTGATGGCAAATCAGGGCAAAGGAAAATCAAGACGCTCATTAAGTCAGTTGATGAGGCAAGTCATCAATACGAGACTCAATCACATTCCTGAGTCGAGCCTTCCTGAATGATTCATGAATCTGAATCACTCCGCACGTTCAGGATGTGTTGGGCACATCCGATGAAGGGAGGTCACATGTGCTGAGGATGTGACGGTGTTGTTTGTCTCTTTGACCGACAGAGGTACATCGACGAGGCTATGCGGACGTACACGTGGACGCCTGTGGAGGGCACAGATTACAGGTAGGTTTCAAATCAAACGTCACCACCTGACCTCAGACCAAACGCTCGTGCAACTTGAGCCTGTGAGTGAAGTACAACTTTTATTTTTTAATCACCAGTCTCACATCACTCAACCAGCAGCGTCTGACTGTTGCCGTCACTATCACACCAACACTTGGAATAGACGTAACCTATCACAGAATAAATGCGACTTGCTCATTTGCCTCTTGTATTTGCATGAAACAATTCATCTAAATAGCCCAAGTTAATGCATCGCTTATCTTTCCTCTCCCATAAAAATTCTCAACAATCCTCCGAGCACAAATTAACTGCAAAGTTTATTCACCTCAAACCTGGTTGAACATATGAGTTGGCATCGTAATGAAATTTCCTCCAGGCAGCGCTTGGCAAATTATAGTTTATGATATTCGATAGTCCTACAAAATACATTTTTGTATCTGCTGACAGCGTGCCGGGTCCTGGCTGAATTCATATGAGACATTCTCTGCAAAATTCTATTAGTATTAAACTCAACGGGAAATTCGGGTATTTAAGAATTATACTGTTTATGAAAGACTTTCAAAGCTCTGCACTCTTATGTATCCTGTGAATTGGATTTTGCTATTCAAATTAGTGACATTAGATGTTTCTTTAAATGTAAATCATCATTATATTATAGCTGAGTCTCAACTTGAAAACTTCTGATGAATAGCTGCAGATTCAGAGATGTGACATGTATTTCCACATTTCTTTTTAACTTCAGGTTTTGATAGTAGACTGAATACAGTATATAGTAACATAATGCATATGTGGATCATGATGATATGTTACAAAGCAAATCTGACGCGGAGGATCTCCGGCTGCGTTCTCGCAATCGACGAGTGGCCTGGCCGGACAAAGTCTGCAGAAAGCCCAGAGATTCAGTGCATGTCTGAAAGCAGCTGTACAGTCTATGCTCCAGATGCAGCTGCTTCACTCAGAAACACACAGCAGCCGTCTCGTCTTCTGCAGGGGGGGTCAGAGGATCTTAAAGATGTGCATCTTCATATTCTGACTGTGTGATCCGGGCCCCTGGTGACTTAAGTTTCCATGTTCATTGAAAATCTGTCTCTGATTTCCCGCGTCTGCCTCATCACCTCAGTCTAGGTTTGGTACTGCCCACGTACAGTGAGAACCACATCAAGGCCAACCTGAGTGACCAGATCCTCCAGGTGCAGTGTAAGTACCCGGGAATACCCAGCATCCTTCGCTCCCCGTCTCTCTTTTTATTTGCCGTTTTTCTCTTCTCTCTCTCCTCTCTCTCTCTTCCTCTCTCTCTCTCGAATCTGACCTCGCGTTCTTACTCAGTCCTTTGTCCTGGGTCTACAACATCATCATAGGCAGTGTCTGAACGGAGTCGCCTGCCCAGCTCCCCCCTCTCCCTCTCTCTCTCTACGATCTCTGATAGGCAGGGTGCCCCCTTCCCCCCAGACTTCCTCTCTACTGCCCCCTGTCCCCCTCCTGTCTTCATGCTGTGCTGTAAAAATGGTGATGTTTTTTCTTCACACTGGCTGAAGAAAAAAGAACTGAACAGACAGAAAGGTGAAAGCTGTGGTTTTACTGTGTAACTCAGGTGAAAATAATGGTGACCTCTGTGCTATTATTTTTTTTGCCAAATGCTCTCGCCTCTTCTCCACCAAAGTAATGATTCTGAAGCGTCTGTGTTCAAAGTATTTGATGTTCTGGAAACCTGTGAAAACACGCATGCTTTTCACTCCTTATGATGAGTTCTATGATTTTTGGGAGTTTCCCTTCTGTTGTGTGTGATTTTAATTTCTGAATTTATTTCTGTTGGATTGTGTGCGATGTTCCTCAGCTTTGGAATCATTCAGTAGATAAACTCCCACACGGCCCGGGACAAGGGCTCGACAGATGTGGGAGTTTGGGTTTTTTGTGGGTCTGAACGGGGACACGTGTTGTCTCTCATTCTTTCTTTGTCCAGACCCCGTTACTCCCCTCTTTTCTTACTTAATTTGATTTATTTTGAGTTCCACCATGGTTTTCTCTCACAGTTACTGGTTTTTGTCTTCACTATTTTCCTTTCCTGGATTTCCCAGTCTTTTGTTTGTTTTTCCTTTCTTCCATTGATCTTCAGTTTTCTCGTTTGCTCTTGCAAATTAGATGTTTGCTCTTCATTTCTTTTTTCTCTCTTGTCTTGTTTGACTTAAATTTCTTTCTTTCAAGAAAAACAATATTTTTATTCAAACAGTAATTGAATAAAATATTGTCTGTGATCCCCCCTTCCCACCCGATCCCCTGTTTCTTTTCTTGCTCACTCCTTCTCTGATGGATCCACACAGTGCCATACATCATGGGCAAGTATACTCCATATTGGTCCACGTTCCCTACGTTTACTTCCTACTACCCACCGCTGCCTCCTCCTTCCCTCACCTCTCGTCCTGAACCTCCTTCCTGCTGCCCTCCCCTCCCACCCCACCTGTCCCAGCCTTGCTTGCCTCTGTTCCTGCCCGTCTTGCCTTCAGGACCCTCCTCTTTCCTCCCTTTTCCCTCTTTTTTTCTCCCCCTATTCTTCCTTCTTTAATTCCTCCTCCTCTTCCTCTTCACCCTCTTGCTGCAGCTCAGATCCCACATCTCTCACAATGGCTCCTCCAGTCTCCCCAACCTCACCCTCCTCCCCCACGTTACCTGCTGCTCCAGAACAAAACCAAAAAAAACGCCAACAACGACAGATATTCATGTTCTATGTTAAAACGTGTCTTTTGTCCATCCCTCCTGATCCTTTCCTTTCTGTGGACAGCTCCAAATGGGTCGTGTCTGCCTTCTCTTTCCCTCTTTCTTTCACTCGTTCTTTCACCATATTTCTCTCTTTTTCTCACCTCCTTTTTCTCTCTTGCTATCCTCTTTCACTCTTGCCTGTCCCTCTCTTTTTCTTACAGTGTCAATAGGTCATAAATGTATTTGCTAATTCTCGGACTACAGCTCAGGTATTGACAGACAAACTTTTCTTGATAGTGCAAATAGCCAGATCCGTTTTGATCACATTAAGTTCTATATACAGTAATAATTTAATTGTTTGCTGTCACATTTTCTTAGGAAGGAAGTCAGATACACACTCAAATATTATATTTTCACACTTAAGCTTTAATAATAAATCAGCGTATCATGCTTTACGGTAACATAAATCAGGATTTCTTGTAGTCATGAACAATATATTTAATAGTCTCTGTAAATTGTCTAAAAACACACTCACTTTGTGATGATTGTTATGAAGTCTCTCGTCTTTAAGAGGAGGTGTCGCAGACTGACCCTACAGGGCTGAGCTGTGTCCTGCCCAACCAGGTCCCTCCATGTCGTCAGGTGTCAGGGAGCCGCCCGGCGCAGCATCCGGCTCCTGTGTCGTCCCTCTGTACTCCCCATCTCTCCATCAGCTTGTCTCCCTCCCTCCTCACCCCTCAGACCACCAGGGGCACGGTCCAACACTT
Organism: Paralichthys olivaceus; assembly: GCF_024713975.1. Lineage (NCBI taxonomy): Eukaryota > Metazoa > Chordata > Actinopteri > Pleuronectiformes > Paralichthyidae > Paralichthys > Paralichthys olivaceus. Next base: position 11,861,981 of record NC_091094.1, read on the forward strand.
CCCAATAACCCTGACCCTGGAACGTGCACTGCATTGTGGGCGGAGAACTACCTGGGCACTGAAAGCTTTAAAAGTCAATTTTCTCTCTGCTTACTGGTGGGGAGATAATGAAAAAGAATAACATGCTGGATTCATCGCAGACTCACCTTTTGAGGTTTCAATGGCGGTTGATATTTTGTGTGTTTTGTCTATGATATATGACATGAAGTTGCCCTTCCACATGCCCTTCACAATGCAATGCACTTCCTCTGATTATGCGTCTCTCTGAGCCCTCTACCCCTGCCAGTCTGAGGGGTGACCACCTCCATCAGGACCTTCACCCACCTCCCCCTGCAACTGTTGGCCATGTTGATGCCTGCCTGATCTGAGAGCACTCATAGTGGACAAACTGTCTGAGAACTTGCTTCCTGACACACCAGCTCTGGTAAAGTCAGTTCTCAGACATCCAAAATATGTTAGCTGGAAACCAAACAAATCAGAAACTGTTGACAAAGTGAAAAAAAAAAGAAAAAGAAAAGATGTGAGTGCTTGTGAGAAAAAAATCCATTGAGAGTCAGGTTCTATTTTTAGGCACCATATTGGCTAACGCTAGTGTTCCCATGATACCTCAGTGTTGCTATGGTAAACTCCCTTCTGCGTCCCCGCACCTCTGAAGAACAGCTGCTGTTTACCCACAACTCCCCACTGCTCTGCCCACTGCTTCTCCCAGATAATCTTCCCCCTTTCTGTTGCAGATTTTGAATCACTGCTGCCAAACAGTTTTGAGTCTGAAGGACATGTATTCATTGCTCCCAGGTAGCCCTGTGTGTGTGACCGCTCGCTGTCATTGATGGTCGTCACTTTCTGGTCTTGTCCTCACAATCGACCCTTTGTTTCATTCCGTTTCCACTCCTCATTCAGCATCTTGTATCTATCATCTGTTTTCTTGACTTATGTTTGTTGTGATGTTTAGTTGCTCTGCGTGTAAGTTGTTATATTCATTATTCGTTTATTCATTTTTGAGGGATGTGTTGATTATAGTGACAAAAAATATGAAATTCATCATAGACTTCTGATTTGATTTTAAATTTCCCCACTCTATCCCCTAAGTTATCCCTCATTACAGAGTACTAAAGAATACCCTGCTTTGCATGTTGCCTCTGTTGCTGCGTGTTTGTATGACACACATACATTTAGGGATTATCATGGACAACAAAATGTGTAATGAAATCCTCCTTGCACGTGATGTTATCACAGGGTTTCCGCAGGGTCTAAAACTTAATAATTGGAATTTCAGATCTTAAAAAGTCTTAAATAATAAGAAATATGATATATTAGGTCTTAAATATGATTAGGTAGTTCTCAAATATTTATTTAATGATACTACTGTTCCACTTTCAAATTAGTTTTTTGGCTACTTCACCTTATCTTCAATTATGGGGAAGTGTTAAGTGATTCTGGGACTAATATTCATATCTGTCGCACATGCATTCATTCATTCATTATAGTCTTAAAATCTTTAAATGTTGAATCCTGCAGAAACCATGTATCAAACCCTCGTCTCCTCCAGCATTAACCTGAAGTCTGAAACACACTGATAAAATCACTCGTTCATTGTGCTGCCTGTGCTTTCACTCCACAGCCCAGTCTAAAGTTTTTCAGGTGTTTTAGTCTAAAACATGCATGTTGTAAATGTGCAAAGAATGTGTGGTTTCATGCCTCCCCACTGTTGTTTCTCTTTATTCTAAATGAGGCAGTGTGGAAATGATGATGATGTATGATTGTCTATTGTCTGTCAGGGAGTACTGCAATGATCTGGAACTGTCCAACAACAACACTGAGTTCCTGCTCAACTTCATTGCTCTCATGGAGAAGGTGACACCGGACTCTAAACAATGTGAGTTCATCTCTCTTCACACACATTAAGTCCATTTTTTACATTATTGAATTAGTAAGTTCTGGATCAACTTCACTAGTTGAGGTTTGCAATAATCTTTTTTTTTTTAATTCTTACCAAATCTGTATATATATAAGTATATAAATCTGCAGCCGAAAAATAGTCCCTAATAAATTCCCCATCTGAGTGTTTGAGCAACACTCACTGAAGAGTACATGTTGGAGGAAATAATTTAAAAGGAAAAAGAAACCAAATATTGTGACTCTTATTTCTTAAGAAGGAATGAATGGACTTTGGTGCCAACGACAGGATGTGGAAGTGGAAAATATCTAAATATGTAATTCTGTAGTTTCTAATGTTCTGTTTATATGCAGGTGACAATTTGCTCCTTCATAACCTGATTCTGGACACTGGCATCATCAGGCAGCTGGTAGACAAGGTTTGGAAGAACAAAGACTTGAACACGTGAGTTTCAGATTGTGCTTGGGGACATTTGTCGTCTTCTTTTTGTAACTTCTGTCCAGCACCGAGTGTTTATCAAGGTTGGATGTGTGTGCTTTTATCTACCGTCTGAGGTTTTCAGATTTGGATTGTGGATGAGCTTCAGATTTGAATCCTGTCTCTGTCTCTTCTCTCCACTCTTGAATCTAGCTATGGATTTCTAGCCGTGTTTGCTGCGACCGATGGAGGAGTAACAAGAGTGTTTCCCAACAAGTAAGAGCATCGAGGCTGTGACTGCAGATGCTCTGTGGTTCTGATGCGTCTCTCACTCTCACAGACTTTTGTTCAACAAACATGTAGGGCTGCAGGAAGCTTGTAAATTACACATTAAAGCGTCTGTGCTCTTAAATCTCAGGGCTTCAGAATCCTGGGAGGAAGACCCCGAGCCGTTTAATGCCAGCTATTACCGCCGCAGTCTTGACAACAAGGGCTACATCTTCCGAGCGCCCTATCGAACAGGTGAATGATGCTCTTATTCTCAGGTTATATATCTCACACAGAGGCTCTTTGTTTTGAAACACCCCCCTCCTCCCTCTCTGTTTCTGCTTCGCTTCTTCAGCCAGGGACGAGCTGCTGAACCCAGAAAACGACACCATAGGGGTCCTGGTCAGCACAGCTGTGGAGATCGCGATAGGAGGAAAAACCATCAAACCTGCAGGTGAGCTCAGCTCTGAAGGAAAAGACAAAATCCTCTCATTCTGACAGATGTTTTTCTCTTTCTTCATTTTGTGTGACATGTTCATACTCTTTATTTATTGTGCCCGTGTGTGTATTCATCTTTTTATGCCTCTGCACCAGCAACAGCCAGTAGCTTTATATATCCAGGTTGTCTGTCCATCACATTGTTCCCATGTGAACTCGATATTTCAAGAACGTCTTGTCAAAATTTCTACACATTTGCTACAAACCTTCAGTCCAGGATGGACTGATTGGATTGTGGTGCTTTGATCTTTGGTCAAAGATCACTGGAACCTTACATGTTTTTGGTCTTGTTTACGTGTCATCTCAGGAACAGCTTGAGGGAATTACTGAGTTCACTGGAGTTCACTGTGACCTTACTACACCCCTTTTAGCAAAGTGATCATGTTATTGTAAGATTACATTTTTTTGTATTTCACTGAATCTCTTTTCTCTTTTCTTTCTATCAGTGGTCGGAGTGAAACTAGACCTTGAAGCTTGGACGGATAAGTTCAAGATTCTTGCCAGTAACCACACAGACAACCGTCAAGGCTCAAACACGGTAATATTTTGAAATTGGCGTAAAAAGTGCCAACTGCGTAATTGAAATTATTGAAGGAATGACTTGTTTTTTCTCTTTGGCAGTGTGGACCAAACAGGGGCTGTGAAATGGACTGTGAAGCCAACAGTGAGGTAAGTATTTCAGAAGATGTTTTGAGTGTGCTTCCTGTTTCCACGTGCTTCCAGTTATCAGTCTGATTTTGCCTGTGTGTGCAGGATCTCCTGTGTTACTTAATAGACGACGGTGGATTCCTGATCATGTCCAATCAGAAGGACGACTGGAACAAGGTGAAGCTATTAAATTCATTTTCACACCGACCACAGCTTTACCCTGATCTTTACACAGGACATGACCAGCGTTTTTTTGTCCTCCTACAGGTGGGAATGTTCTTCAGTGATGTGGACCCCTACTTGATGTACGCTCTCTACAACAATTCCTTCTACAACCGCAAGCAGTCATTTGACTACCAGTCTGTGTGTGAACGGATGCCCAACAGTGAAGCTGGAGCTGCACCCAGAGGAGTGTTTGTGGTGAGAACAGAAACTCAGCACGAGATGCAATAAATGAAGGAGGCAGAAGAAAAGATGATGCACTGAGTTAATGGATGGACATGTATAGAGACTATTGAAATATGCATGTACTGCTCTGACATTTATGTTCACATTTCCCCTGTTTCTGCAGCCAACAATTGCAGATTTTGTAAATCTGGCTTGGTGGACGTCAGCAGCTGCATGGTAAGATTTGTTGAGCTGTGATAAAAACAGTAACATAGAGTCCACATGTGTTTTATCTGTTGGTAAAAGACTTAATTGAAACATGCATATTTTAACAGCTGTATGCTACAAACCCTGTATGGAAATGATCATCGCTATCATTGAGAATAGCCTGTTGCTAGTGTTGTAAAGTCTTGCTCACGCTTAGTGCTGCTGTTTTACTTGTAGGACTTCCCGGCATTAAATATTGACAAATTACACTACAAGACCAAAAATGTGGGTGAATCTAATAAACTAGTATCAGATCGTTACATAGATTTACGGTCTCACCGATTCCCAACCCGTCTTTTCTGCAGTATTGGAGGCATTGCTCATATCAGAACATCTCTAATTATATTTTTCAATCCATCTTACGAGAAATATATTATTCATGGCCTCTGTACAGATACAGCTGCCTCACTCTAAACTCCCATCTGCATTAATCCCATGTTTTACCTGCAAGACTCCTGTTTAAATTACCTGTGTTCATTATCTTTGATATGAGAACATCAGATTTTTTACATAGAGAAATACATAGCTTGCATCCTGGTCATAGTTGAGTTATAAAATCCTAGGGCTCCACGGTATCTCTCCTGCTGCTCAGCTAGAGGAGGTTGTGTCAGTGAACCGGAGCTGAAAGTGTTGGTGAAGCAAACAGAAATAAGTTGTGCTTCCCTTCTTAGTGTGGAAAGTTCATAGCTTCTTTTACTAGGCCAACATTTATAAAATCTTATGTCTCCACAGGTCCATATTCCAGCAGTTTATATACGGACTGGCTTATCACAGTTGGTTTGCCACAGGTAGGTACATACTGGGTATTGGATCAGTGAATGTTAGTTCAGTATTTTTTTATTGTATTGTTTATTGTCAGTTACACTTTCCTATCATTATACTTTGCAGTCATTATAGCCTTGGATGTGCTAAAATTGCTTTTTGATTGTGTGAAGTCATTAGATTTAATTCAATTTGGCATTAGTGCACACATTCCAAATGTACACTATGTAAGGGAATGGTGAATGAAGCTACATCGTTTCCAGCATCAGATCTTATCAATCAGTTGAAGTGACATGTGTTGCTTGCGTGTCTCTGTGCTCTGGTGACGCTGCAGATGAGGTGGACGCAGACGGAATCGATTCCAAAGAGCGGAGTTGTGTAATGATACAGACGCAGTACTACTTAAGTAATCTGAGCAGCTCCTACAACATCCTGCAGGACTGTGGCAACTGCTCCAGGTCTGCACACACACACACACACACACACACACACACACACACACACAAAACAAAGAATCGTGTCAGAAAGATATATCTTTCTATTGGAGCTGATGATGAACACGTATCAGCTTTAATGGAACACTCGCATCATTGGCTAAATGAGCCTTATAAGACTGTCTCATGAATCTCACTGATCCATTAGTAAATGAGTGTGTGATGTGAGTGAACAGAGAGGACTGTTGAGTCTCTCTCTCTCTCTCTCTCTCTCACTCTCTCTCTTTCTCTCTCCCTCTCTCCGCAGGCTGATTCATGCCAAGAGGATAAACAACACCAACTTACTGTTTGTGGTGGCAGAGAAGATGCCATGCAACACCTGTGAGATAGAGAAGCTGTCCCAGGAGGAGGAGGAGTGTATCCTTTTTTTCATATTGTACACCAGCTGGCAGACAAGAAGAAGACGATCACTAGATTCTATCTCCTTATTACCATACCTGCGTAACCACAGATGCTTCACAGTCATTTCAAGGTTTTTTTTATCACAGTGATGTGAATTATGACCAGTCATTTACATCTGTAGGCCTGCGTGAGGAATCGGTGTGTGGGCGAGTGATGAAACACTGCGGAAAAGAAAAAACGGGGAAAGAAATTCGAGGGATTTTAAATGTTCCTTAATTGAGTCACTTTCCAGTTAAAGAGGAAAATCCATGTGAAGAAATGACTGTGGCGCGTTATCGAAAAGGGCCGTCCACCTGCTTCGACTACAACATGGCTGTAAGATTTTCACGCACTATATCAGGAAACACAAACTTAGCTAGTGAGGAAAAACAATATCATGAATAGGAAGAAAAAATATTTAACCCAGTTCATCACTTTGAAAACCAGACTCACTCTTATTCTCATTCCTAAATTTGAGTTACATTGTGATATACTCAATAGATGATTAATAGATGATTGATAGGGGGATGGGGGGGTTGCCCTCCCCCTTAAACGAAAATTACCCAAAAACCCATCCTCCATAAACAACCTGTTTATTCTGCCATCTACTATGAGTGAGAGCGCTGTGTGAGCAGGTGAGAGAATCTTTAGTGCCTGTGAACATCCCATAGTTGGTGCTGCTAACAAAATAGTGGGATCCGCAGTTTATTTTTAAAAGTTAAAACCAAATGCCGTCAAAAAGAGCAGGAGCACAGCGCTCTTTGCCTCGGTCTCCCTCACTCTTCCACACAAACACACTGACCGTCTGTCAGTCACATTGACCATCAGTGGGAAAAATCGTATCCCCAGTGGTCGTTAAAATAACCACAGAGATGTTAAGGTTCTCTGAAGACAGGCAGGATTTAACAGAAACTTTGTAAATACTGCTTTTGCTGCACATTTCGAACATGCAGACAAAAACAGAATGAATGACACATGTTCAATAAATAGTTGTTGCATACATTAGTCAGAAGCTTGACTGATTAATATATGGCTGTTTTCTATAGTATTAAAAATATGACAGCTGGGTATTTTTTTTCGTCCGCAGGAGAACACGTCAGACTGTGGGCGAGGTCACTCTTTCCGTCCGTCTCTCTACACTTTACTGCTTATTCAGCTGCTTCTTCTTTATCCAGCTGTCAGCCCCCACTTCCACTCGCTACTACATTAATTCCGTTCTCCTCCAGTTCTCCTCCTTTTAGCCCTCCTCCTCTCCCGCCCCCTCAAACCCTGTTCCCCCTACCTCCTCACCTCCCCACCCTCCTACGCCCCCACCCCCTGTTATAGTCATAGGTAATAATGGGACTTCCCATCACAGCAAGTCGGAAGCCCACGAGTGCCACGCTGCCCAGCTTGCTTCAATTTGTGTCGCTTAGTGACAACTGCCGGGCCGTTGGGGCCCTCAGCCAGTTAACCTTCATTCGCAGGAAAAGCGGGTGGTGCCGCACCACCTGGGTCATCAGAGACAATGTCCGAAAAGAAAACAAAGCCCCGCCCCTGCGACCACCTCCACCACATCCACCATCCGGAGAAGGGAGGGGTTAAACGGACAAGTCGGATCCCTGCCTCACACAGACTGGAGAGTTGAGGTCACCTTTGCCTCTGTCGGTCAGACAGATGGCGGGACCGCTGCTCTGTCGCTCACCTCTCGTGTGGGGCTGCGGACCATTCGACAACTAACATCCACCGCAAAAGATTTAACAAATAAGAACTTTCAAGTATTCAAAATGTCAAGTATAAAGCGCTGAAGTGATAAGTATTCCAAACATACAGTATATTTAGGTTTTGATTTAACAAAGGAATTCATTAGGTGTTAACAAAAAAAAAAGATGTGAATTAATTTATGCACTATATCTATTTGCCAAAATGAGATAGACTTTCATGTGGTCTTTATTTTTGTAGCCAAATACTAGAAGAAATGGCTTCTGATTTTGATGGAGGATAAACCACAAGAGGAGGAGTCGGTCAGAAACTGAACGCTGATTCATTTTGTGCAGCTCCTTAATTACAGATTAATGCTTTTGAAAAACATCCACTGGGGATTAGTGTAATTACATGATGGTAATTGCATTTCTTGAAGTGTTTTTTCCTGATATTTACGTTCTAAGGCTCATGTTTATCAGACTGTAAAAATACGAATCAGTGTTCAGTTGCTGCAGATTTGTTCGGGGAGCTCTGTCGATGTCGTGGAGTTTTCTCCTTTATGATCAAACGACCATTCTGACCTCTGGTTTGGACTGATATTATAAAAAAAAAGCTCACCTCTGCCAATCCTCATGAGGCTTCTCCAGTAACCCAACACTCCTCATCTCGATTTGTGAGTGTGCTTTACACAACAAACGCAAGCTCTTATCCTCATGACTCTCATAATAGGTCATGGTGGTTCTTTTTCTTATTGTTTGGGGGGGGTTGTATTACCTTTGACTGATGCTGTTCAAACTTCAAAATCATTCGCTGCTGGGGGACAGGGGGCTTATCAATTTCCAACAAAAGTGCAGAGGAGGCCACTAAATATGGTGATAGCGTGCAGTAAGTAGTACTCTGGTTGTAATCCGTCGCAAGTTTCGTCATTTGATCATCACGATGTGTGCAAAGTCATTTAGACTCCCATGTTTAGGAGCCGCTCTGTTTCATAGTGCCTTGATGCACTTTGTTTTGGAATGCATTGGCTGTATATGAGTAGAGCTACTGTATAGTACCTTTATTGAGCAGCCATCTTTGAGGCTGCAGGAACCTGAAAAGACTGAATCCGCTGAGTATACAGCTGAACCACGGACCAGCTCCAGCTTAATGTATCTGCTCTCTCGGCTGTGGTCGCTGTGCCCCCTCAGAGACCACCTGACTGCCACCATATGGAGTTACTATACCGTTCCTTTACAAAGCCATGTATAGAGCTACGATACACTATCAGTATACAGCGATTTAACTGGCCATAGAGCATTTTTAGGGCCACCTGACTGCTATAGTTCTGCCTGAATCGTATGTGTTAGTGTGTGCGTGTATGTGTGTTAGTTTGCGTTTCAAACCCTCAAAGGGAATGTCTTTTAAATGGAGTGCGTCTGAGGGATGACAGTTGTGGTAGCATAGCCGTTTTTTTTTCCTGTTCCTATATTGCAATGGACAAAATCTAGTGTTGTTGTTGAGAAAAAAAGGGATTTTACAGAAATGAAAAAGAAAAAAGAAAAAAAAAAGAATCCATCTTCAAACATCCGTCTGCTTAAATATCGATCCAAGGGAGCAGAGGTTTCCGGAAGAATGTGTAGTTCATCAGTGTTTTCTGTTTCAGATGCAACATATATAACAAAGCCTCTCTAAATGCCTTAGTGTTAACACAGTACGGAGCTCTGATGCGTCCCCCTCCCCTGTCACTGCACATTCTCTCTCACGCACACACAAAATAGATCCTCCAAAATATTCGCCTCCTCCGGGTTTTCTTGGTGTTCTGCAGTAAGTATAGTGAGCTCTAGTTTTGTATTTTCAACGTCTTGGAATGATCCGCTATTGATTGATGCCTGTGCGAGTAAATGCTTGAAAGCCGGTGGGAGTTTTAAAAAAAAATTCTAAAGCGTCTGAACTTCGATGTTCTCACACACACACACACACACACACACACACACACACCCACCTCAAACCTCACTGCATTGCTCGGGTGGGATGATTCACACAATGATTTGAACCTTAACTTGCACACTCTGTACAGTAGTTGGTACCTTTAGATGTGACAAACATGTCGGCACAGTAACTGCAGCGCGGCTCTGAATAAACCGGACTAAGAAAATAAAAGACTGTTAGAAAAAGAAACATTTCACATTTGTGTTTTCCAATTAGGCTCGTTTCAGTGCAGGTTCAGGCCGGGTCACCTGATGCCGGATGCAGTTTTACTTTCCTGGCATTTGTTTGTCTCTGTCCTGTGCCATTAATTCTGTCTGTATTAGCCCTATTTCCACTCTCTGTAAATGAACGCTACACGTGCCTGTGGAAATGTACCCCCTGCGACTTCCTCTCTTTTCCTGGCTCTGTACGCAGTCTCACACGCACGTATACGTAAATATGTGGCCCTATACAGTTTGTGCACCTGCACTGAGACATTATGCACACAAACATAGTAAAACATGTGATGACACTTATTCATGCCCAGCTGGGAGATGTCGAGCACCAGGCAGAAGTAAGAAAAAAAAAAAAAAACAAGGGCGTCACTATCCCAGGTGGGTGTTTTCTTTGTGAGCGGGGCGGGATGTCAGAGCAGAGGCAAGCTAAGGGAGTGGGTCTCCACAGAGCAGCATGGGCCTGTCAAACAGAAGGTCATGGAGGAATCATGTAGTGACGTCTGTGTGCATCCTGACAGAAGACGTCTCCTTTTAAAGGGACCACACGAATGATTTCTGTGGTTTGACAAATTTACTTTTGCCACAAAATGGAAAAAAAAGAAAAATAGTAAATTGGTCCAGCTTGGGGATGAGAGGGGAGGGGTCATCGTTAAGGCCGAAGCCCTGAAATACTTCAGGGTTTCTGTGACGTCTCCTCCCGAACCCGGCTGCATCTGTGTTGGTGCGTCTCTGTGGGAAAGACACGTGTGTATGTGATTCTGTAGTCTGTAGTCTGGTGCTATGTGACCATGTTTGACAAGTGTGTGAAAAAAATAACATTTAGAGGAAAAAAAGAGTGAAATCAGTCCAATTTTAAGTGAAGTAAAAAAAATATAGGAATACAGCACTGTTGATAAGTTTGAGATCTGAAGTCAAAATGTTTTTTGATTTCTTTTGTTTAATTTCTTGTGCGTATGTGAGTGTGAATGTTTGTGTGTGTGTGTGGAAGATTTCGCTCCTTCTTTTCTGGGCACTGGTCCATGTCGCTCCATTCTTTTGTACAGAAGCTTAAAAAAAAGAAGAGGGCAAAATTTGTAAAATATTGTGTCTGTGACTCCTTGTAAAATATTTTCAAATTGTTTATTACAGAGAATCAGTTATTAAATAATGTTCATATTTTTCACTTCATTTCCGTGTGTGGTGTCTGATTTTTTTCAGAGGGACACAGCGGAGTCATTTATTTCATCTGTTAAAATGAAATTAACAAAATCTAGAAAATGATCAACACTAAATGTGGCTCGATCAGTTGTAAAACAAGTTTTTTTAGTGCAGTATTAAAACAACACAATGTAAGAATTGCTCTCTAGTTCCCCCTGTAGGAGATTTACCAGGTTGGCATCTGTCCTGCATCCTTCAACCTATTTTAGCTCTTACCAATATTCCGATATTCACTCTTCTACAGTTTCTTTCTATTTTCCTCTTCTTCTCCCCTCTGACTATGTCCTCTTTGTTTTCTGCGCCCTCTGCTGTGATGTCCATACTAGAGTTTAGATACCCAAGTCCCAATGGATTAGCCAGGTTCGTTAGATAGATTCGGTCAGGTTAGCCGGACTATCTGATATTTTACGCTGGACATTGCTGGACATTTTACGCTGGACATTAGGGAAAACTGTATTTTTTTCTTGCCGAGAGTAAGATGATGAAGATTAACATCACTGTGTGACTGTGAGAAAAACAAATCTGTGTTTAATGTGGCAGATGATCATTGCTCAGTTAACATATCCACCAAAATGTTGAACTTTTCCTTTAAAAGTCTCCTCGTTAAAAAGTGAGAGTCATAATCAGGTCATACAGGGTGACGTCTGTGTTTATGAGTCATTTCTAATGTCGTAACCCTGACGCCTCCCCGCTCATCTGAGTCATTTCTCAGTGAACAGCTTCACAGCGTGTTGAGGAAGTCTGTGAGAACTTTGTGCCACGTGTCCGGGTCGTCCAGGTAACAGGGATGACCCGCCCCTTTCATCACCACCACGCTGTGATTGGCCAGATTGCTCAGGTTGCGGAGCGACACCTCTCCGAGCTGAGCATCCTGGTCACCGTAGACGATGAGCGATGGGACCTGGAGGAGGAGGTATGAGACGCACAGAAGAAGAAGAAGAAATCCAACCCGTTACTAAAGGGATTTTGAAGATGCCCTACATTTTATTTTTATTAGGTGTGACTGTAAGAACAAAAGTTTAGTAAAAACAAGAGAAGGCAGATCCTAATATTAGCTTTCATCAGCTGTATTTAGATTATTTACTCAAATGTCACAATACCCTGATATAAATGTATTATACCTCCAAGTACAACAACAGATTAATTATTGTATCGCTGAAAAACTGCAGATTAAACAAAAAATGGTAAAATGAGTGGCTGAGATATCTTTACACCGAGGCACCATATTCTGTCAGAGCTGCAGAATCCAATCACAACATTATCTGCTTCTCCAATAAGAGCATTTCCTCATTTCTGTAACTCACTCGTCTCCTTCAGGGTTTATGCACCTTCACTTTGCCATCGCAGAAATTGAATGTTGACAGAGGTTGGAGTTGAATGAAAGTCGTCCGTGAAAGTACAAAGTCCTGATATCTACCCGTCTCATGGTTACATGTAAAAATCCACAGCCTCTTAAAAGGGGACGAGGAAAGTGTTGGAAGTCGCACTTGACATTCATGGTTACTTAAGTTACACTTTAAAGAGTAAATGAAGAGCAAAAAGGAAACTACAAAAGAATTTAAACCAGGGTAATATCCTCGACTGTACCTTCACACTCTGGTACTGCTCTGCTGTGAATTTGTCAGTGCAGATGGGAGCTACAGGGACGTAGGCTCGTATCAGGGCCTGGTGCTGCAGGAGGAAGGGGAGCGAGTACATCCCACTGAGGGACGGGCTAATCACCACCACAGGGCCCAGGCTCAGCTGCTCACACACCTCCTTCAGGAAACTCGCAGGGGCCAGTTCTCCCAGCGGTGCCAGGGCCTCGGCTGACTTAGACTGGCCGAGTCCTGTCGAGAAAGAGGGAGAGCATATGAAGCTGAGTAGATCCCACTTCCTGTTTAAAGAGAGGCCAGATTAACCTGTTCTGTGTTCCAGAGCAGTTGCTCTCTCTGCCTTGTTTGGTATTAAACACATGTATGTGTAGAAGTGAAGAAGACAGAGTTTGTTCCCTCCACACTCACCTGGCAGGTCGATGGCGACCGCACGGCAGCCAGCTTTGGCCAGAGTCTCCAGAGTGCCGATGTTGAGCCAGTTCTCTGATGAGAAACGGATGCCATGCAGGAGTAAAACTGACATCCTCGCTTCCCCGGTGGCAGGTTCACTTTGTCTGTAGAACAGCGGCGCTCTGCAGCTGTCCACCTGCACGCTCCCCTCTGACATCTTCACAGCTGACATCCTGAACACAATAAAACATTTTTACATTACACTGTGTTCACAAGTCAAACCAGATCAAGTTCAATGACAGTGAAAATCCCCAAACCACATATTTATATGAGAGGCCTCTGACATCTGAAAAATAATTGATAATCAGTCAGTCAAAACTAAAATCATTCTGTTACACAGCTGTAACCTGAATAAAAACTTTTATTTGTGGACTATGAAACAAAACAAGTGTTCAATTTTCACAGAATATAGAAATAATCTACAAAAAACATTGATAGGCTAATCAACAACAATGTTGTTTTATATTATATTAAGTTAATATTCCACCACAATATGTATAAAGGTAAAAATTAAAATAAAAGGGCAAATAAAATATAGATACTGATATTTGTGTAATGTATTTATCATTAGTAATAGCAGTAGTAGTGCAGTTATTGGTTTACAGTACATATATACACATAAATGAATATAATTGGTATAATTATTCATTCTTACTATGTACTATTACGTAGTGATAAATCCAAATACTAAAATGAGGCCATATAAACAAATAAATAATCGAGTGGCAGATGCTCACATCAGCAAAGCAGCCAAGTTGATTTCCTTCCCTTCAATCATTTCTGTGCTTGATGAAGATTCGTAGTAAACAACAACTTTTGGATTTGATTGCACAGATTGTTCCTGCTCATCTGCTCCACACACGTATTATTGATTGATTGATTGATTGCTTGATTTGTTGTGATCAGTTTGCAGCGGAGACGTGTGCTCCTGCACAGCAGCTGCTGCAGGTTCAAGCCTCAGAGCAAAGTTCAGATCTGATTCACTTTATTTGAATTTACTCTCAATTCTTTCATCACAAATAGATCATTCACGAAACACGATCAGACTTCTCTCACCTGAACTCACTCTGCGGAAACGAGACCGAAAGCTGCAGCAGCACAGTCTGTGCTTGTAGTTTTTAAAACCACAGCTGAAGCTTCACTTTATTTCCTGGAAAACAGGAGGAGGAGGAAGAAAAAAAGAACTTCTTGAAACCAACATACTGCCGCCTATCGTTTGTTTGGAGAACTGCTTTTATTTTGGCAGCAAAATTAAAAACCCCTCTGACACAAACCTGTTGTTTTGTGTGTGTGCAGGGTGTTTGGTTTAATCTTCTGGAACTTTGTAGTCACAGACAGTGGAGGAGCATGAGGAAAAAAAAAAGTGCATGGACATGTGTCACTGCTCATTAATGATTGATGCATGTATTGATTGGCTGTGTGTTGGGGGATTAGGGCCTCTGTGTGTTTGAGTTAGTGTGCAGTATTTGTGTGTGTGTGTGGGTCGTTGTGTTGAATTCTGTGTTTTCTGTGGGGGGTTTTCGCCGGGGATTTTTCCTCTCCCTCTCCTTTATCAGGTCAACCTGTGATCGAACATTTAATCCTTAAACCCAAATCGTCAGTCTGTGCTCTCGGGCTGCTTCTCTCCAGTATTATCTCTTTATCTTCCACACAACACACCAACCATGAAGCTGCTGCTGTCCTGCATTCTGCTGACTGTCCCACTGGTCACTGGTAAGAGATATTTACTTTTATTTGAAATGACTCTGAAAGTTTTAATCATCTGAATTGCCGTGAGGACAGTGACGTCTTTTATGTGTTTTGACAGCAGCAGATTTTGTGTGAAAGCCTCTGGTCACTGTCGTCTTCTAAGATTAGTGATCGAGTTACAAAAAATGAAGAAACCCTTAAAATACAGCCTATCATTTATCTTACATGTATTGTTTTTCTTTTTTGGGGTTATTTTTTTTTTTTTATTGTTGTATTTGTGTTGGCAGTTGTGTTTTTTTCTGGACTCACAAACCAGCAGCTGTGTGTCCAAAGGTTATATGTGTGTAGGCTCGGGCCCAAATGATGCAGTTGGTATAAGTTAGCACCTGCAGCCTCGGTTGGACCAGGACTTACGTGTAGGTTACAAAGACACAGTCCAGGCAGTGATCCGTGGTTCTGGTTCTGTTGTGTGTGAACAGGGTACCGCAGCCCCCTGAATGACTTCCAGCGCTCTGAGGGCCGAGAGCTGGTTCCTACCGCCTGGAACTCAGCTCGGGTGTTGATGTTCCTGGGACTGAACCTGGAGGAGTGTGCCACACGCTGCTCTCAGTCACTGGACTGCAGGTATCCACCTTAAAAAACCTTTATCCCGCAGGTTGGGATATTTATCAGAGACTGACCAATATGGATATGTGGGGGCCGATGCTGATGGTTAAAAAAAATTCTATACCAATAAATCAACGACATAGGCCCATACATATAAATTAAGGATTTGCATTGATTTCTGAAGGGATTTTCACACCTACCTTGTTTGGGTTCAGACCTTCGGACTTTTCAGTTTAGTTCAAACTAAAATAACAGACGTTTAGTCGGACCTTAAGACTTGGGCTCTGTCCAGATCAAACTGAGCCATGGTTTGGTTTGTTTGCAGAGTGAAATAACTTCTCGGGACATTTCTGACTTGCAGAGGTATAGCAGGAAGTTGACACAGCATCAAACAATAGAAGGGGACAAAGAAGCAAAAGCAGCTCAGTGTTAGTTGCTGTTGATGAGCTTTCAGTCCCATCACATGATCTTCATCGGCAGATGTTGTTCAGTTTGTTCCCAGTGATGTAAAGAACTCTGACATGAAAATCTCCCTCACCACCAGAGCGTTCAACTACGAGACACGTCCCGTCGTCACCTGTAAGCACCTGCCCTGGGTGGGAGACGGCAGCAACGCGGAGGTGAAGAGAAACGTGAACTGTGACCTTTACGAGAAGAAGGGTAAGATTCAGGTGTGCTCACACTGTGTGACGTCGTGGAGATTAATGTGATGTGTCGGACTGGAGTTGTTTAACCGATCGTGTGTTATTGTGAAGTGTACGTCAGGAAGTGCATCGTGGCAAAAGGAGAAGACTACCGGGGGAAAGTGTTCACCACAAAGAGTGGTCTCACCTGCCAACAGTGGTGGTCCAAGTTTCCTCATGACCACAGGTGAGATACTCTGAGGAATACTACATTACAGTAGTTACATTACACTGACGTTGTAGACTTTCATACTGCTCATGAACGATGTTCATATCCACACTGGATGAAAGACTCTTTTAATACATGAGCAACATATTGTAGAACCATGCAACGGGTCAGAGACAGTTGGTATCAGCCAAGTTCGCCTGGACACAAATTATTAATTTATTGTCACTGAATCTCTTTTGTCCAAAAATGTATTATAATAGCAAACTGAATTGTAAGGATTGTAAGCAATGTTGTGCACAACTTGTTATTACCTCCACCAAGGAGGTTATGTTTTCATCTGCATATGGTTGTTAGTTAGTTTAAGCAAAAACTACTGGTGAGGAAAGAACCTATTCAATTTTGCCGTTGATCTGGTTCAGGAGGCAGATATTGGAATTCTCTTTTCACTTTCTTCAACCAGTTTTAATATGTCTGAGGCATGTTTCTTCATTTTGTTGATGAGTTTATAAAACTGTACTGGTTTCCCCTCACAGCTAGAGACAGAGCTGGAGCGGAACACTACAGATATGTGTCCTAATAATCCGTCTGCAGTGAATAATAACTCACTGTAAACCTGTCTGTCTGTCTCAGGTGGACTCCCACAACTGCAAATGGCCTGGAGCTGAACTACTGCAGGAATCCAGACGGGGATCGAATCGGTCCGTGGTGCTACACCACAGATCCTGAGCGACGCTATGAAGGCTGCAACATTCCCCAGTGCAAGGATGGTAGATGCAGATCAAACATCTTTACCAATTTCCCAGGGAATGATTCATAGATCAGGGACATTAAGAGAACTGACGTCTAGGAGTGTGTGAAATTTGGTGCAGCTGGATTTAATTTAAGGGGACTTTGGGGCCTTGATGGAGGTATGTGTTCTATAAAGCTGAGACAGAAATAATTCTGGATACAAATAATCAGTTAACATCAGGTGCAGATGAAAAGTAGTTGGAGATTATTAGAATAATTTCCTGTTAATATTTAGTACATTTTTACATGTGCGTATGCTTTAAAATAGAGAAAGACATTTTTCCATATTTGCACATTTAGCAGACTTAATGTTCACTGACTATAAGAGTTGTTCAAGTAAAAGAAGGCTGCAATTATAAAGCATACAATTAAAACACAGTCTACATTCCCCTTGTAATTAGGAGCAAATTACAGTATTTTCCATGAACCTGCTAAGAAACTATATGAGTTCATTTATTATGAGAGCTGTAAAATAACATTGATCCTGTGTTTGTGTGACACCTCTGACTTTGATACTGGAATGTTGCTGTTTGCAGAGGTTTGCATCACATGTAACGGAGAGGACTACAGAGGGCAGGTCGACCACACTGTGAACGGCAGAGAGTGTCAGCGATGGGACCAGCAGTATCCTCACCAACACATCTACCAGCCGGAAAAGTACACAACCACATCACATGACCTGATGAGACTAAAATGGATTGTATGAATTATGTTAGCAGTGATCTGTGTCACACCACACGTTTGTATTTTTCAGGTATCCTGATAAAAGTTTAGATGATAACTACTGTCGTAACCCTGATGCCTCCCCGGAGCCCTGGTGTTACACCACAGACCCTGAGGTGGAGAGAGAGAACTGCGAGATCAGCAAGTGCAGTAAGATGATGGTTTTCTTATAGACATCATGAATGCTCATAATAAGTTGTTCCCACTTTATTAACAAAATGAGAATAAATGAGGATTTCCTTTTATCTTCAGTGGCCGAGAATAATTATCTTTGGGTGTTGGACAGTTGTGAAAAATCTTATTTAAAAAATGTTTTTATGACCATTTATTATGAATCAGCAGATGGCTCAAGTAAGACGTTTTGTATCATATCATTGGATTAGACCTTCTGGGTTGTTCCTGTTGTTTTTTTTGCCTGTGTTTTTTCATTAGTTCATGATTTGGGCTAAATCGATTCAATTCCTGTGGCATTTGGAAACACGGTGGGAATAAGGAATCTCATTAAGTGGCTGTAATTAAATTTAGAAAAATCACCTTTGTGGTGTTTGTGCAAATGACTTCCCAGATTGTGAGACATTTCAGAATTGCCTGCACAGAGTCATTTTGATTTTGGGCTAAATGTGGCTAAAGTGTGCTAATGTTTGTCAGGAATTCAAGCTCTGCTTCGTCTCTCAGTGTCTCAGGTTAATTAAAGGTTAATTAGAATGTGTTTATTTCATTTATTTCTCTTTATGCAGCTTATTTTAACCTGTTTTTCCATTTTCTCTGCTAAACTGTGATAGAGCTGTCATCAGCACTAACAATTATCATACAAATAAACAGCAAATCACAATGTAAAGGCATAAAGAATAGTTTGTTATGTGGTTTTTAAAATTATGTTTAAATTAAAAATCAATACCTTTGGGTCAATGTTTCCACGGTTTTGAAGTTGAGTCTACTAAGTACATTTTTGTAATGCTTTTGTTTTCAGGGTAGTCTCACTGAGAAGCAGCTTGTCTTTACAGCGATGCTCTGGTCGCATTATAGACACATTCATACCTGGAATACACACTTTGTTCCCTAAATGTAATCCTGCCAGTCTGGGGATTGATCTGTGATCTTCTAGTCACAAGCTTGCTCCTCTAACCTTCAGGACACTGGCTCTCATTCAATAATTGATACGACAAACAGAATCAAATGCTGAACCTTTATCTCCAGAACATGAACAAATAAATATACAGGGCATCGGAGTTTCTACAGGAGTTGTGTAAAATGAGACTGAGAGCAGAGATCAGTGCAGGCTGAAAGTCTGTAGTGATAGCACCATCTTGTGGTGTAGCTAGAAAAATAAATCACTGCCCTGGGATTCATTTTACTGTAAAACTTTACTGGTGGAAGAACAACTTCGGATCACTGACACAGACATAAAGAAATAAAACGGATTTCCTTAAGATTCACAATCATCCTGGTCTTATCACCCCACAGTAAGAATTATCCTTAGATCACCATGGATTTATGAAAAAGAAAATAGTTTCATCATATGAATTAAATTGTTTCACATAAAAATGTTCAGTCTGAGAGCTACTCAGCTTTAGTGCTGGGATAGTGAAAGAATTACAATTACATACAATTACATGGGTTGTAACATTCACCGAATGTTCTCTTCTCCTTTATCCGCGAAGAGTCCTGCTAGGTGTGTTCACATCATCCAACAATCAACCTCTGTTTCATCCAAAGAAAAATTGTAACACTAATTCATTCTGTTTCATTTTGCTCCTTTCTGCCCAGCTGAAGTTCGTGTTGAGAAACGTCAGCGCTCCAGCTTCACCACCAACTGTTTCCGCGGCCGAGGCGAGGATTACCGGGGTAAAGTCAACGAGACGACGTCGGGTATCTCCTGCCAGAGGTGGGATGCTCAGCATCCTCACGAGCATCCCTTCTACCCAAACACATATGAGTGCAAGTAGGTACAAAAAACTGCATGAGGAAGGAAAGGGAATAAAAGTTGAGTGTGTTTGACAAGTGTGTTTAAAAGGTGAAAGTGCTTTGGGGTCAGTCCCATCACTTATTGCCTGTTAGTTTGAGAAAGTGCTCTGTTTGCTTCACATGAATATTAATGTCAAGATGTCATTGCAGTGAAATTTCCTGTGATCTTATTTTCCTGCTGACAGTTGACAGAGGATGATAGATGGTCAGCAGCTCCACAT
This sequence comes from Paralichthys olivaceus, assembly GCF_024713975.1. NCBI lineage: Eukaryota > Metazoa > Chordata > Actinopteri > Pleuronectiformes > Paralichthyidae > Paralichthys > Paralichthys olivaceus. The sequence goes on from NC_091094.1 coordinate 11,881,952, forward strand.
TAAAGAGCCGCTCGCTCTCTGAGTGGCAATTATGGATGTGAAATGAATATTAAACTTATTTGTGAGGCAGGGAACACTTATCCTGCCAAAACCCATTATTGGCTGTCTTCTGTTTTTAGTAGAAGTGTTGGTGTAATCTTCATATGACCAAATGAATGGGACTAGAGAAATGTAGCATGTGTGGTCATTTAATGCATCAGTGATGAGACTGATGAGGCTGATGATGGTCACTGTGTGTTGCACCTCATCCAGGGGCTTGGAGGAGAACTACTGTCGGAACCCAGATGGGTCGGAGGCTCCCTGGTGCTTCACATCTGTGCCAGAGATGAGGACGGCGCTCTGCTTACAGATCAAACGCTGTGCCGATGACATAGAAGCCGAGGGTACAGATCCTTCTTTTCAGATTTTAGCACACAAGATGAATTCAGTGAACATTGTAGATAACTGTCAACATCAGTGGATTAAGATGAGTCTCTGTCTAATATGTAGAGTATTTATGAGCAGAGCTTTAAGCAGGATTCTGGAGATACAGAGGTCATGAATACAAACTTACTTTTTGTTTAACTTATACAGTTACATGTTCATGTAAAATATATATTTTCTGTGTATATTATTGGTCTTTTTAACATGAACAGTGCTCATTGAAGAAGTGCTCTTATATGGTCGGATGGGCATAGAACTGAAACCTTTATTTTTTATGTGCTTCCTTGTCACTGACATGATGATGTTGTTGTTTCTTCTCAGATTGCTACCACGAAAATGGAAAAAACTACAGAGGAATGGTTCGTAAGACCCGCAAGGGAATCACCTGCCAGAAATGGAACGTTAATACACCTCACCGGACCAAGTACGCCAACCATTGATATGTAACATCACATAATACACTGGAAATAGTCCAAATGCCACAAAACACTTCCAGTGTTGTTTTGAAGAACACTAGAAACGTAAAAGTAATCATTGATGTTGGTAAAACTCCACCAAACTAATAAAATAAGAAAATAATAGATTTTGCTGTCTCTAAATTAAGTTTTATATCAGTATTACCATTAGATATATTTATTTCTTTTATAATAAATTGTCCTTCAAAGATTAGGATAAAGTGCATTCTGGACATAGCGTAAAGTTGAGCCTCTGATGCTGCCAGCCATGAGAATCGTTCCACTAAAGAAAAATTGAAATAGAAAATTCACTCTGCTTATTTGTGACATTTATGAGCTGCCTATAACAAAATCAATCTGTGTGATTTTCCAGGATAAACACAAGGACACATCCTGAGGCCAATCTGACAGAGAATTACTGTCGTAACCCAGATGGGGACCAGCATGGACCCTGGTGCTACACCACTGACCCCAAAACTGAGTTTGACTACTGTGCCATTAAACAGTGTGGTACAGACACACAGCTCTACTCTCTCTGTCTACTTTAAGATCTTTATCTCAGTGAAAATTCATCTAGAGCCTCTGTTTTCTGACAGGCAATTTAACGATTCATCTGTTTCATGATGTTTTCAAACAGCTGGAGAGAAAGTGTCCCTGACTGATCCAGAAGGTTCGTCTCTGACTGAAATTGAAGCAAGATTTCGAAGTTGACAACAAGCGTCCTTGTCTATTATTGCCATCATATTTCATCTTTGCTCTCTCCTTAACACAGAGGAGGTTGAGTTTAGTGAGTGTGGAAAGAGAGAGGACCGTGCCCAGAGTAGCAGGCTGCGTATCGTGAACGGGGTTCCTGGAAACTCGCCATGGACAGTGAGCCTCAGAGACAGGTGAGTCTGGGAGAATACAGTATATCCACAAACTGGTTAAACACACTGAGCTGTGCTGTTTGTGAACTTTGACATCTGTGTGCAGGAAAGGAAACCATTTCTGTGGAGGATCCTTGGTTGACTCCAGATGGGTGATCAGCACCAAGCAGTGCTTCTCCTCTTGGTAAGCTTTATTCATTTAAAGGTTTTTAAGGCACAACCAATTAGCATCAGTGGATTCGTTTGAATTCGTGAACAGCCGGTTGCAAACAGCAAACTACTAAAAGAAGTTCGCAGAAAACATGTATGCTGAGGTGTAAAACAAAACAAGATGTTTTCGCCTTGCTTACTGCCGCCATTACCTCTTTGAAAGATAGTTTGTCAAAAATGCACAATAAATCATGGCCATGACCAAGTGCCTGCAAAACTAATAATATTCCCTTCAGGTTTGGTGGTATTTTGTGTTGGCTACTGACAGACTTGCATGCTAAACTATGATGGCTCACATAATACTTGTTACATGTTTGTAGCTACGTAGACCTGCCTGGTTACTCGGCCATGATGGGAACACTGTTTCGCGATCCACAAGAAGGAGAGCCCGGCGTGCAAACCATCCCTCTCACCAAGATCGTCTGTGGACCCTCTGAATCTCAGCTGGTCATGCTACAACTGGAATAGTGTGTACTGACAAAGGGTCCCCGGCACACACACACACACACACACTCAGACATACCATTAGTTTCCCCCTGACTCCCTCTTCTCTCTTTTTGTAGTCCTGCCCAGTTTAATGAGCGTGTCTCGCAGATCTGCCTCCCTCCTGAGCGCTACATTGTGGCTGAGGGGACAACCTGTGAGATCGCAGGATGGGGTGAGACAAAAGGCAAGTGTAATCCTTTAGCTATGATAACTCGCTGCTGAATTCACTACACGCTGCGATTCATGCAACTACAACATGCTTTCTTTTGCAATAATTAATAATAGATTCCCAGGAACAAGCATCTTGTTTTTGCCCTTGAAGTAATGTTGCCTCTTAATGAGAAAGCTATTCACACCATTGAGCAACAGATGGCATTGCTATTTACAGAACTGTTCAACATCTGTCCACCTTTTATTTCTTTTCCTCCATCTCTCTCAGTTCGCCGCTAACTCCTTCTTCCTTCTCGTTGTTTTTCAAGGGACTGGAGATTCGACCGTACTCAACGTGGCCCACATACCAGTTCTTAGCAACAGGGAATGCAACCAGTACTTCAGAGGTCGTGTTCGTGAGAATGAGATGTGCACAAGCTCGTTCCAGGGTGGAGTAGGTGCCTGTGAGGTAGGTGTCCATGCACAGTACAGTTTCAAAGCTTTAACATAAATTTTGTAGGAAATGATTGTAGTTGTGGGTGAATCACTGACTATTTACTTTTTTTTGTATTTTGACATTTGCCTTTAACAAATATATAGGTAATAGTAAAGACAGGAAACTGAGGGTAAAAAAGAGGTATGATGGGTAATAGAGGTTCTCATCCAGTATAAAACCAGAAACGTTGTTAATATAATGGTGGGCTATACATCCTACATGAAACCAAAACACAGACCATTTTCTCTGATGTATTCTACGTTCGCAATGGCATTAAAGGAATAGTTCAGAATTTGTCTCTTTCTTCCAGATTAGTATATTTCTACCTAAATAAGTGGGTATATGTAGGTTTTTTAATCTTGAGTGAACATGCTAAAAAAAGGCAATCGACCTCTTTTCCAAAGCCAGTAGAGAAGTTTGCCTTTCTGCTTTTTTAAATCTAGTAAGTCACGTTTGACGTCACAAACGTGCCGGAAACTGAGAGATGCTTCTCTCCCTCTTACCAGTGTTGCATCTTGCAAACTACAAAGGAAAACTGCTGTGACTCATTCTCAAGATGAAATACGTTCCCAGGATGTAAAGGACAATATACAGAAACCATTTCATAATGTTGTGCAGAAACATTGCAGCATCAGGGTCTAGACTGTTGAAATAAAGAAGGAGAAATTAGCATGTTCACCCAGATGATTCCATCACTGCAAAACAGCAAAAACAGCACTAATGGCATCAAGGTTGTTTGCTTATATGTGAACTTCAGGTAGGCAGTTAGGTTGTGTTAACTCTGGAGCCACATTTAGTTAGTGTCCCCTCTTTTCAGGCTTCATGCTAAGCTAAGCTAACAGGATGCTGGCCGAAGTTTTATGTTTACTCTACAGACATGAGCATATTATTGATCTTCTCACTGAACTCCCAGCTAACAAATGTTCAACTATTCCTTTAATGACATATGCCAAAATGGGACAAGAATAAGTTTTTTGAATGTTCATGGTGAAGAAAATCTTTTGATGATTAAAATCCCTATAAGCAAAGACTGTGCAGCTATTTATACGTTCCTATAAATCAAACACATCCACCATTTGGCTAATGGAGGTGGACTGGACAAGATGTTTCCAACCTCAGCAGTGACAGTCAGTCATAACAGAGACAAATAATGAGTCCGGAGTGTTGTTCCTGTGCGTCTGCAGAGAGACTACGGCGGCCCTTTGGCGTGTCAAAACAGTGACTGCTGGGTACTCGAGGGTGTGATCATCCCCATGAGGCGCTGCGGACACCGGGGCCAGCCCAACATCTTCATTCGTGTCTCCGTCTACGTTGACTGGATCAAGAAGGTCATGGAGATGGCGTAAGACTCAGATACTGACGTCCAATAAGAAACTTAACCAATCCATTTTCAACCTGGAGCAGTTTTGTTCTGTTGCCCATTTACACTTTTTCTTCTCAGTTATTTCTTTTACAATTAAAACTATAAATAATACATCGAAATGCATCATCACATTTGTTCACATCAGTTTTTCTTTGCATGGGATTTAACTTTAATTATTGTTTTGATAAAAAGTTGTAGAAAACATTGCAGAAAGTCAAGCTCCAAGTAGATTTTTATGTACATTTACATTAAGTTAATTCCTTTAACTAGAGCAAATAACATTAGGTGCATCAGCAGAGTCATTTAAATTCATGAGCTGTCTGTTGTATGCAGCCAAAGATCTGCAAGACAGAACAAACCCAAAACATTTATATTTCAAAAGCACAATCATGTAAGCATGAGGAGTCGAGCAGAGATGATTGAGTATAAAATGTGTCAGAAAAGGCAAAAGAATAAAAACAAAATCAAAAAGCCACTGAGGTGCCTGAGGAGTTAATGTTATGCAGGAAAGAAGTCCATTGTCCAGGCAGGCGTCACATTAAGTGGGCGTTACGTTTACATTTTTGCAAACAAACAAACCAAACTACCCATACATATTTAATCACCTGGTGCCCAGTACCTTCAAAACAAAAGCATAAACTACCAAAAATAACCAAAATTACAATCATTGTAAAGGCATAATCTGACTAGTTCTATTAAACAAAACAAAGAACTAAATAAACACCATCAAACACAAGAGAAAACAGTAGATAGCTCCAACAAAATGCATGTGAGGTTATTCAAATGTATCTTCATTTCAACAGCCCTGATTAAACCGCATGTTAACTTTTAAAAAGTGTTTTTACTCACTATATTTGAGCTGCAAGCTCTTTTGCAGTGTACAGTATTTATCAGAAAGCATTGGCTAGGAAAACCTGTTTTCTGTGATTACAATGTTGTTTTACCATATAGTCATTAATGATTTGTTTATACACCAACCTTTACTGATGCGTGCCCACAGCAGGAGTTGCTTTAATACATTACATCTGCTCACAATCAAATTATAGTCTTTAGACAATTTATTAAATGTTTACATGCGGCCCGTAAATGCTTTAATTGCCACATTTTTTTATTTCTTCACCATAAACGAGAACGATTCGAGGATCAAGACTAATTGTAGCCCCTCAGGTCCAGAGGATAATGACAGGAGCTGATAATAGAGGAGGTGTGCAGGGTTTTCAGAACAATTTTTAAGTCCCTAACATCCCGTAGAAATGCACCCTTTACCACAAAACTGTACGCCTCCCCTCCCTCTCCCCTGGCAGTGAATGGAGCTCCAAAATACCTTCTTTGCCCCCAGCCTCTAAAAGAAATCCCTCCTCTGCCTTGTCTTTTGATGCCTGCCCCCACCTCTAAAGACATGCCTTTGTGCCTTATGCAGAACTGTATGCGCTGCACATTCTTTCTAGTTCTATAGGAGGATTTTTGTAACCCGGTCCTGATGAGCCCACGGAATTCAGCTTAAATAAACCTCAAGATCAGAGTCCAACCGAATCTCAGACACACCAGCCTGCAGAAGGCCACTGAACTCTCTCTCTCTGTCTGACGCACACACATTCGCACAATTTTCTCTAATGCAAACCTCCCGCCCCGTTCTCTCTTACTTCCCATTATATTTCTCCCTTTCTTTGTCTTTGTAATTTTCACACTGTCTCTTTTCTTTTGTCGTGAATAAGAAGAAAAGTTTTTGCAGGGATGGGAACTAATAACACCAAAGTGTCCACCATGTTCTCAGCTCATAATGATGGGCTATTATCTCCCTGCGCTTTATGGCATTTGTAAATGACAGTTAATATTTTTAATCATCATTCTGTTCAGCATTTTCATTTAGTAATATTTCTAGTGGATGACTAATCAAATCCATATATGACTGCTTGTTCTCAGCAACGGTTGCAAAAAGGCTTCTGGGAAAGGCTGACTGAAATCTTTGTAATAAGTGCAGCTTCAAGAATATGCAAATGTTTTCTTTGTCCTTACCTCAGCCAACGGAGGTTTTGTTTTCACCCTGTGTGTTTCTTTGTTGGTTGTTTGTATTAAAGATAACACACAATAAACAACTAAACAGATTACACAACTTGGTGAAAGGATGTGGTATGAGTCAGGGAAGAAACTATTACATTTTGGTGCAGATCCAGGAATTTTTGTCACTTTTTTGACATGATGGATGATGGTGTTTTAAAACGAAGAAAATAAAATTCAGCCACATTTAGGGAACTGATGTTTGCGTGTGTGCAATTTGTTGCAGCTTGAGTGAATTTAAAGGAACATTTATGTTTAAGCATCTTATGGTAATGATTCGAGAAATCATGTAAAGGCTAAAGAAGATAAACACTTTACCTTATGTGTTTGTTTTGTGTTTAAATGTAGTATTCTGGTCTCACATGATATTATTCTGTTCCTGCAAACCATCTAAATGAAACATCTCTCTCTGTAACCTAAAGCTTTATGTTTCTGGTCTGATGCCAGCATGTTCACCTGACATGACTCCACGAACAGTCCCTGGAATGTGTTTTCACCGAGGCTCAAACATTTCCCTCTGTTTGTGCAAACTAAGAAAGGTACTGCTTGAAAATCAAAGATTAAAAAAAATCTACTCTATTCTGAAAATACAACTTGTTCGCTCTAGGATGTGATTTTTGAATAGTTTTATGTTTTTTTTACAAATAATTTGAAGTAAAATAAGTTTGTTCTTTCTCACTTTTCTATATTCAATGCATGGCTTAATAGACTCGACTGAGGTATTTCTTTGTTAAACAAATACACATCAAGCTGCAGCCTTCCTCATGAGATATTTCTTTTGTTCTGACTTATGTGTGATACACTGTAGGTGGGGAGATAACAGCAGGGACAGTCTGACCTCATCATCATTTCTACCGAAGAAAACTACTTTTTTTCCTCCTCTTCTGTGGAGGGAACTTCCCAGCCTCCCCCCTCCCCCGGACTTTACTTTGGGAACCCCGGAACCAGACTCTACCCTCCTGCTCCTGTCTGCCGATGCCCGTCTCTCTCTGTCCCTCTCTCTCTCTCTTTATCTCTCTCTGTCTCTGTCTCTCTCCCTCCTTCTTTTTCCCTCTCTCAAGTGGGTGAGCCTTTCTGGGCGGGGTCCTGTGTCTCACCCCTCCTACCCTCGCTCTGTCTTGAAACATGCTTTAATAGAGAAAGTATGCAATGCATACTGCTCTGCTACAACCCCCCATTATACTGCAACTGGGGTATTCGTGACTGGACGTCTGGGGGGATCACACACATTTCCGATTAGAGGAGGAAGGAGAGAGAGGGGAAGAGAAAGAGAGAGGGAGGGAGAGGGAGAGAGAGATTGTCTTTTCATTGCAGCCAATGAGACGGTGGATATAGAGAGATTTTCAAAGTTGTGCAAAGTGAGTGAACTGAACTTCCAGGTGAAACTGCGAAAGCGACTCGAGGTAAGTTGTGCAGCCACATTGTGCTGCGTTTGGCGCTGCAGTGCATGAGCAGCATTACTCAACATGGAGCCTATAGCTTCGGTGCATGTATGTATGTAGTGTGTATATGTGTATGTTCGAGCTTCTGCACCTGCGTTGCTCGTCTTTGTCCTTCTCAAAGTTCATCCATGTGTGCGGACCTGCTCTCTCTCAAAACACATTTTCACATCGATTGCGCAAGTGATGGACGCAGTGGGAAGTGGTGAATAGTGTCCAGACCCCCTTTACGCTTTAAAACTCTCGGCGGTGGCCTCGACTGTTTTGCCGTCAACATGTGTCCAGTTGCCTCCAACCGAAGCGCGGAAGAGTCGGGTTCAGTGGCCCGCTCCAAGCGCGCATTACGCACCGTCCTCACAGGCTGTAAAAGACGTGTGTGTCTTCGGTTGCAATTGCCGCCCATCTATACGTAGAAAGTACATTCAGTCCCGTAGCCGACTGGCAAACACAAGACTGGAGTCGAGCGGACAGTCCTGTGCTGCAGGAGGAGCCGGAGGAGGAGTGCGGGACGTTTGTTGTGTTGGTCCAAAAACACTTTGGAAGCGACGTCGTGCGTCTCGTTTGGCTTTAAATCGTAAAACGAGGACGCAGATTTGTCAGATTACCGAGACTTCCTGCTCCAGCGAGGCCGTGTTTGATGGGCTGTGTTGGCAATTAGTGTTTGGCACATTCCTCTCAGAGCCGAGGCGTCATGGTGAACGGCCACCTCGGGACACAACGGAGAGAGAGGAGCCTCACACATCTGTCGTTCAAATTCTTCATCCAAAGTTAACGAGATGTCACTTTAAAAGAAGTTTCAATAGCAAAATGACAGAGGTTACATTGTTTACATTGGTGGAACTTTAGATCATACTGTTATGACTTCAGTGGAATGTTGAAGTAACATTGAGCCATCTGATTCCACCAACAAATATGAATCATTTATTATCAACTTGCTGATTAATTGATTAATCACCATTTTCCAGGCAAAATTACCAACTATTCCCTTGTGGGACATTCTCAACTCTGAAGAATTGACTGTCTTTCTTTGTCTCATGTGAGAGTAAACTCGGTTTTTCTCCAGTTGTTCAGACAAAAGAAGCATTTTGAAGACATCACTTTTGGCATCTGAGGTGCATTTTTCTCCATTTTCTGAATTTTTTTCCATTACTATTTTCTAAAATCCTTTAGGGAACTTTTGACATATACAATCATCATATGTAATTATAATCACGTATGAAATGTCAAAAAGTGCTGAAAATTGTCCAAAACCTGTTCTGTTTCCTGTCTCACAGAACTCATTAAAAGATGCAAATCTTTAAAATGTAATTAATCAATCATCAGTTGCAAATTAATTCTGTGTCATTTGATTGGGCTAATCAATAAATTGTTGCAGCTCTTAAGTGAACTTTAGTCTGCTAACTCACATTTCTCCACCAGTTGTCTTATTCTAGAGACTCTTTCCATGAAGATGTACTTGTACTAGTTTTATTGTCTCAGTGGGGTGTGTTTTACTCTAATACTGTAACTATGTAATAGATGTCACAGCATCAGCACACCTACCACATGCAGTGAGAAATACCTCACTGAGAGCAGATGGAAAAGCAACGCAGAGCGTGGATGCAGGTTTTGGATAGTAGATTAAGTTGTGAATATCTGTGCTACTTTTAGTCGCTGCACACCACTCTCATGTTTCCCTGCATCTGCCAGAGCCCCGTCTGTGTTCCGATGAACCAGGTGCCAAGGCTTATGTATGAGCAGTTCCCACGCTTGCTCTTGGAAAGGAGTCTTGCGTGGATCTGATGTATCAAGCACTCATTCAAATTCACCACGCTAATTGTGCAAAAAGAAGAATATTTGAAGTGGCAGTGTTGAACTGATTTATTGTCATTTTTTCCAGCTCCTGATACTCAGCTCTTCTCCTCTTGAAGCCCTCGAGGCCGCTCCTCCAGGCTTTGATGCCCACACTCTTAAGAGCAGGTGGACAGACACAGGCATGAGTGACAGTGGGACCAAAGAGCCGTCTCCCCCGCCGAGCACTGACCAGTCACCTCCTGATCCTCCGCGCAGGGGGAGGGGTCGGCCGAGGAAACAGCAGCAGGTAGGACTTCAGTCTCTAAAAGATGAATCTGAGCACCTCTGAGTGACTAGTTGACTTAATGACTATGGCTGCTACTGTTTTATGTTTTTTTACTGGTTATGGCTTCAAATCCAATCTCTCTCTTTACAGGAGCCCGTTGGGCCCCCGACTCCAAAGCGACCGAGAGGGCGTCCGAAAGGCAGCAAGAACAAAGGCCCCAAAACTGCACCCAAGGTTCAACTGACCAGTTTACCTGTGGCACTGAATATTTATTTCAACTTTAATTTTTCTACTGACAACAGAACATCTGTATTATATTGTAATACAACCAACACTGCAAGTCAACATTTTAACGGTTAAAGTTCATATTTGAGGGGGGTCAAGTTGTTGTGCTGCCCCTGCTGGCAGCTTTCCATTCAGATCAGATGATTGGCTGAAGCTGCTCCTGCATTTACAACATGTTGAAGATGAACAGAATAACTATGTAGATCAACTGGTCTTTTTATACACGTGGAAAAACGACCATGCCAATCGTTTGTTTTGTTGGCAGAGACACAGAGGGGACTCACTGCGGGTGGTTTTGTAATCAGTAGCTCTCGAAGAACAAGTGACTGAACCTGCTAAACTTGTTGCTGTAACGTATTTCCTGTATGAATCTGCAATTACAAACGTTACTCACACAAATCCATTGTTTGAGTTTTCAGAATTGAGAAAACTGAACACAACAGAGGGATTAAAAAAAGCAAGCTATGCCACAAATATATGGACTTAAATATTGATGTATTATTGTTTTGCTGTTTAAATCATTTTACTGTGGCTGTGAGAATTCATCATTTATGATCAGATAAGCAGAAGATAGAAGTTGATTCATATACAGGATCTTGAACATATTGATATATCAGAGGATGATTTGGAATGGAGACGTTTGTTTATGACATAAAACAGTAGTTCTGCTGCAGGACACGCAACCACGTGCTTGTAAATTCAAGTCTAAACATTTCCAAATAACTTAACTAACTAACAAACCACGTTTATCTCCTGTGAGGAATGTTCCCAGCTGACTTACAGAATCGATAGCTGTTTGTCTGGAGTTACAGTCTGAAAAGCTACCGTTAAATGAATGAATGGAAACTGTTTGATGATATGATTGTTAAAATATGAATCTATATTTAACCAGTCATCCGTTCTCCCTCAGAAAGTAGATCCTGTTGGGGAGAGACGACCACGTGGGCGACCCAGGAAATGGGTATGGAGCGATCACTGACACTTCCACACTGTACATCAACCCTAACTGTAGATATATTATATATGTCGGAGTGCTTCACTAATGTTCAATCCATTTCTCTCCACAGCCTCAGAAGGTAGTTCAAGAAGTACCTAAAGAGCAGCAGGTGAGGAAAATGAAATCTGGTGGTTTGGTTTGGTTTTTCCAATAATATTTTTTTGATTTATTTGAAATTATTGTTAAAAGGTCTGTGTTTAAAAGAAGCTTACGTTATTTTATCTTATTCTCTGTGATGTTTAGTGAAACACTTAACTTTAGGAGCCATGTTGAAATGAAGTTTATCACAAATGACTCCTGGTCTAAAAAAACTTTTCCACTTTTCATTCATTTAAATCCTTCACACTTTTTAAGGTTTTAAATGATCTTTTAAATTGAGATCAGACTGAAGTCACGGTGACACTTTGTGACTGTTGACTGTTGCAGCCTTTATCTCAGTTCAACAGAAATCCCATTTTGTGTCACATTTACCTGTTGACTCAGATTATTACATGTATGACTTGTAAATGAAAGTTAGTCTCTTTTAACTCTTCGTGGACACCATGAGCTTGTGTTAAGTCCACAGTTTATGTTCAGCATCATAAGCTACATTCAAAAGCCCTTTGTTCACATGATAGTGAGGCTGCAGCCAACAAACAGTGTCTTTCATGGTTCCAGCTGGACCACTGCACACCCGGCTGCCACCGATGTGTGACAAAATAGTATTAGAAAAAGCTCCTAATGCATGGTGATATGATTTATTTCAGAATTACTTCAGAAGAAACATAAGAAGAGAGAGAGAATGATAGTATACAGCCTTTTGTCACTATTTATGTTTTTTTTATATAATCTAGTGTAGATTAATGCAAAACCCTACTAGTCTGAATCTTTCTGGTATCTGCTTTCTCCAAAACGTCTCTGCTGTCAACAGAGAGAGACAAAGAAAAAGCATCTTTCCTTGGGTTATCAGGGTGGAGGCACAGTTTCCTCAGGAAAATCAAATAATCTGGATTTTAGGCATTAAGATTTTTTAAATATATCAAAATACTTCACACTGGGTCTTAAATATGTTAAAGAAGGTCTTAATTATGTAAACATTTAACATTACTTCCATCTAGATTTTTCAAGAGAATTTTTTTTGGTGGCATGCATAGTTTGTAGTCTACAAACACCACAGTCAGAATTGATCTCAGTACACTCGGCTTGTCTGTATAGGAAAGACTTTGGACACCCCCTCTCTTGCTGTAGTTTGCAGGATAACATTGTGTTTTCGAGGGTTTATTCTCTTCTAGGCTTCATCACCTTATCTTCAATTATAGGAAGGTGTAAGTAATTCTCTGATATTCCTTAATATCTGTCTAAACTTTGGACTAATTTATTTTGGTCCAAAATTTAATTTAAATTGAACTTTTCGAAATCTGTAGAAACCGTGGGAGGACTCTGACCTCTGTATATATCCCTGGCCTTGTCTAACACACTGTCCCTGTTAAAATTTCAAACATATTTTAATTTTCTAGCTTGCATTTATTTACTCGATATAAATTTTTTCTGTTTGTATCCACAATAGACTTAGTACTTGTGAGTATGATTCCTCTTTTGAGACTGAGCACAGTATCAAACAAATACAGTGTAGACTTGCAAACATTGCTGTTGCTTTGGCATACTGACTGTAAATAACAAACAACCAGTGCACACGTTCTTTGGGCTTTTATATAAACTGGCTTCATGAGGTTGTGACATATTCTTGGAAATACATACATTGTTGAATTCCTCAGCCACCTCCTATCATCCTTTTGTTACATCCAGCTTTGGTGTATATGTTCACACAGTGTTTCTCCGAAATTTTAGTTCTTTCAGGCGTCTTGTTCAAACATTGCACAACATGTGTCACCAAGGCGGACCGGCTCTGTCGATGCCCCTCATCTGCCTTATCGCATCCTCCCCACAGAGCAGTTTGTCAAAGGGGTTGTGATGCTTCAAGAACTGAAACTGTTGAGACAGACTCCCTCTCTCAGACACATGCACGCGAAGGGGAAGAATGAGTCAATGTAGAGAGGGGAAACCTGATCTAACTGTTCTCTTACTCTGTCTTCTCGGTTTCCTGACATAACCGTCGTCTTCCTCACATTTCTACGACTGACAGCTGGATCTACTTCCCCGCACGCAATCACTCAATGAAATTCTTACACTCATTCTTGTATCCGCATGTGATTCATGACCTTGTGCATATTGACTCACTGTAACTGTAAGAGATCAGACAATAACAGAAAGAAAAGGTTTTGGTCCCTTTTTAAATGGAACTGGCACAAAATGCATAACAGACATGATGCAATAAAACCTGGTGAGACTTCTGAGATCTCTGGTAGTGATCTGCTAGTGGTACCCAGGGTTTAACAAGCAGAAGCAGCCTTTAGTCATTATGCAGCACAGCACTGGATGATCTGCCCCGATCCAAAGCAGCTTTTAAATCCAGATCGAAAACTTTTATTCACTTTTACCAGTTTACAAAATCTAAAGTCATACCATCATTTTATTTTATTTTATGTATTTGATGCCTTTCACTTGTTTTTAAAACTCTATACAGATTTATCTTACCTCTTTTAATATTTTTATGTCTTTTTTCTGCCCTTTTACAATCTTATTTTTTTTCCAAACGGTGTATTTTAACTTTAAATCAATTTCTTTTATACTTGTCTCTGTGTAGTTTTTAATGTCCCTGTACAGCACCTTGAATAAACCTCTGTGTATGAGATATGCTTGATAAATAAAACTGCCTTGTTGTTGTTCCAGGGCCCTTCAGAGGATGCAGAGGAGGGCCCTTCGCAGCGCTCGTCATCTCAGGTTACGGCACAGAAGGAAGGGGAGTAGACAGGTCACCTCTCGACCTACCTCAAGGTTTGGCCTCAAACAAACAGGGGTACCATGTGACTCCTATCTGTGATGGGGATTCAGGAACACACACACATACACATACATATACACAATCACACACAATCATTGCAGACAGTAGTTTCTTCTCAATAGGAGCAATCTACCCTGGATTTGTTGGTTTGGTGTTTTAACATTGAAGAATTTAATTGGAAAGGGCTTTTATTAATGTCTTATGTTGTAGTTCTCACATTTTGGGAAATACGCTTCACCATTCTGCAGGAAAACAAAACGTTTCTCAAACTAAGTGTACTTCCCAACTCGTTTGACTATTCCTTTTTAAGTATGCCTAGCTTTCCCGAGCCTCTCAGCCTGCATGCATGTGTGTGTGTGTGTGTGTGTGTTTGTGTTTGTGTTTGTGGAGAGAGGGTGACAGGTTTGCAGGCTAACAAGTGCGGGAGGGTTATGGAGAAAAAAAAGGAGCCAAACTGAACCTTTTTGTTAAAAACGTGTTTCTGACTGGAGCGCCTTGAATCCTTGTGTGAAATGGGAGCAAGGTGGTGACATTTTTGATAATGTTACAGTATGAACATGTGCGCTGAAGTCATTATTATAAAAGTAGATGTGAAAGGTTTTCATTCTGAAATTAAATGTCCAACTTTGGAGGGAGAAAATGTCAAAGTAAGCAAAGTATTCAGATCTTTAATAACCTCAGTGAAATGCATGTCTTTCCTCCCAACCAGCAGCTAATGTAAGAAAAGAGAAAATACCCAAAGTTTTAAATGGATATCTCATTTTTGAACAACCTTTCGTGTTTACTTGAGTCAACAGCAGTGTTGACGCATCATTTTACCACACTCAGGATTTCACTTTTACAGTGCTTATACACCATATTGAAAACCTCAGGTACAAAACTATTCAGGAACATGTCGTCAGTCTACTCAGTAATAATTATTGTGCTGTGTTTGTTGTGCATTTCTGATCTGTATTTGACATTACCAGTATGCCTTGACACAAAGACCTCGTTCAAACCTCAGTTACACTCAGTTTCTTAATATCTCATTCTACCTCAGCAACACAAAATCACAGAGGATCTCCAGCATAGTCATTCTCCATTCCCTCGGCAGTGACACACAAACACGCACACACACACACACAAACACACACACACAAGCTGGTTCATGTGCAGATACACCACATAGGCAGACAAAGGGTTTTCAGGGCTATACTCAAACATACACACAGGGATAGGCCTGGGTGATATGGCCAAAAATGATATCAAGATAAAAAGTTTCATATGAGTCCATATTGATAATTATCATGATAATCATTGATATTGTTTAATCACCCAGCCCTACATAGGCGTTACACTGCAACAGGTGATTTTACTCTCCGTGTATAAATATAAAGCATCAGTGTCAATTCTTTTAAAAATGGTACTTTTAAAGATGGTGTGAGACTCGGTTTGGTCTCCTGGGAAATAAAATGCAGCCAATAGTTTACAACAACTTGATGAAATACTTGTAGTTCTGTATGAAATACTTGTAGTTCTGTATGAAATACTTGTAGTTCTGTATGAAATACTTGCTTTTTTGTTTCTTTGTTTGTTTGTTTTCTGGGTCTGATACTCTGATATTTCAGTTTAACTACATCATGTATTCTCATACACTGTAACTTGTATGCGTGACACTCTATAATTCACGTGATTTGGAAGGAAGGGCAGGAAGTAAACCACGCTGACCTTGTATGAAAACAGCTTGAAATGAAAGGAATTCTGGGTAGTTAATCAATATTCAGTAATGCATCAGGAACCCTGTCTTTGAATGAATGACTTTTTACAAAAAAAAATGGACCCAAGTTGTACCTTACTTTCTAATCTGGCTATTAAAACAAGACCATAACTTTAGTTAAACAGCTACAACTGTGGTCAGTGTGACAGTGATTGTTTAATGCTAAATGCTAACATATGATTTTACAGGAGCAGATGTGTTTCAAACAGCTTTGGGTGCCATAGGCAAAGGGGACCTAGAGGGCCCTACACAATTGTCATTGCTGCGGACTAATGTTCTCAGCTGTTCTTAGGGGCCTCATGTCAGTGTGGGATCCCCGGAATAGTCTGCTTTGTGTACCCTGTTGCAACGCCCCTGTGCAATAGCACAAGTAGAATGTAATGCGCTAACAGCTACCAAAAGTCACTGGTCTTACTATAACAAGTGATGATGCAGCAGAAATAATATTGGATTGAAGATATGTCTTATTGCTTGTGTTTTATTGCTTATTAATTCAAAATATTTCTTATTAGTTCAATATTTCATTTGTGGGTTTGTGGTATTTTTAAAGTTATTGCCTTGCTTTTAAAGGGGAGCTCACCCAATTAAGAGAGAACACAGTGGTATCCAAACATGCAAGTAGCATATTTTTTCAAGTTTTAACATATCTGCTTTTTAGATGTCTTGTCATGGCCCTAAAAAATAGAAATGTGTTCATGGTCACACTGATGTAAAACATTTAATTTAATTTGGGAAAACCATTTACTGTCTATAAAGACAAAGGACGCATCTCCACTCCCCCCTACCTTCCCAAAATGAAGCCAAAGCTAAATCTATCCGGCGCATTTAAAGCCTGAGTCAGCGCAGTAGTTATCAGGGAACGGAGCCGCTGTAGCTCATACACTCCCTTGACCATTCGTGAGTCAGTCTCAGCTGTCACCCAGTTTTTATAGCATCAAATAAAAAAATAAAACCAAACTTACTGGAAAAATGAACAAACATCTGTGTGGGAACAATCTAAAATGACAGCAACCATCCTTGAGATAAGGTTGTTCGATGTAAACTTTGACTTCTTAGTTTGGTCCATAGCCCACTGACATGAAGGAGAGTTTATGCCACACTCCAGGCAGCCACCAGGGGGCGATCGAGATGCTTTGGCTTCACTTTTGCTGAGTAGTCTGTCATCCATCTTTATATACAGTCTATGGAAAGAACCCACACTTAAAGGTGAACTAATTACAAAAAGTAGTACATTTAATGTGTATTGAATAGTAACAATTTAGTATAGCGACTGAACAACTAGTCATATATTAATACTGGTGTTGTGGAGATTTTTACATAGATAACCAAATGTTTTTTAAAATTTTTTTAACAAAGAGGTCGACCAGCCTCTCGTCTGTTTTAAAAAAAAAAAGAAGTGATTGAGACTTTGTTGGTCAAATGCAAACACTTCAACTTCATTAAATTGTGTCCAGTGTCATCATGGGAGGAGGTTATCCCGCATGGACAACATATCACTTACTAGTTATGACGTGACTTGAATATCACCCTTCATTTACTGTAAATATTAAGTGTTTATTCACTAAAACTCACTTATGTTATCACTGATGATATGTTGTATCCCAATAATTGTATGTATTTCAGCATTGTTTACTAAGTTGCTGCCAGAAGAACTCGGTTCAGTTACAGACTCTGTATGTTTTCTCGTTCAACTGCATTGACTTTACATTTTTTTTGTTTGTTTGCCCTCTGGACTACCTCTGAAAACAAACACGCCTGGGTCGTCTCTGAGGAAATGTTTCCATCAGAGCTGCAGGTGACGTGGATGAAATCTTGAACTAACTCTTAAACTAGTGCTGTCGTAGTCCACTTATCTCATCTCTCTACATTCATGTCACCATGTGAATGGAAGTCAGCCTGAAGGGTGCCTCTTCATTTGAATTACAGCTAAGTCAATGTCTGTTATTTTACACAAGCTGTGTTTGGATATTACAACAAAGTATTAGGGCCATTTACAGGGAAGATGTCTGAGAATAAAACCATAGCATTATGAGAATAAAGTCATAGTATTAAAAGAATAAAGTCATAATAGTCATAAGAGGAATATCAAAAGATATTGACTTGTGTTTAAATGAGAAAAGAAATAATGATAATGGGTATCAAGGAGTGGAACTCTGCCCAGCAACATCCTCACTTTTTTGCATTTGATTACAACTTAATTCTTGAAATATTGTGACTTTTTTTGTCTCATTAAATTTCAAGTTTTTTCTTGAATAATTATCCCTTTTTTCTCATTAACTTTGACTTTATTCTCGTAATATTATGACTTAATCACAAAATCTTTCTTCGAATTGGCTTTAATACTTTGTCGGTGGATATTTACACTCGATATAGGGACAATGTTTTATGTGATCTCACTGATAGTGATATAGTTACATACAGTACTTGATCCATTTTCAACTATTGAAGGTTGAAGTGTAACTTGAGAAATCATATTGTATTCCTTACTTTTAACATCAATTTTGTAGTAATATTATTGATGTGTCCTCATCCACTTCTTTAATTGAACTCACAAACCTGTGATATATATATTTTGTTATGATTCTTTACCATGTGATTTATGTTATTCTGCTTCTTTATCGCTTACCAATAAAATATCACACCTACCGACTCCTCTGTCACGGATTTGTGTAACGAAAACACTATTTTGTCTGATTGGTTTAAATAGTTTTAATGCAGTCCTTCATTGCTCATTAAAGATGAAACAAAATGGAGAGGGGCAGTTCACTCAGGGGATGGTGACACAACTAGCGTTCAAGCTTGTCAGAGATGTAAGACCACGAAATCAGAATAGCACAAATATACACTCCTCTCACATCAAACATGGAAAAAGATATCGAAGCTCTGAAGAACTTCACTGACGAGCTACCAAACATTTCAACAACAGTGACACAACAAGAATTTAGGAAAAGTGCATCACACTGCGTTTGTGTGCCAAATGGAAACAGTGCAAGATCACATGTGATGCTTCCCTTTTACGCTGCCTTACATACATACATGCACCCGACATTATCTGCTCTCTTTTCAATCAACTGGAAACCCCTTCACCATTTCACATACAAAGTCATAGTGATTAAAAATGTTCCCCAAAGCTCCAGTTGTTCCCATAAAAACAGTCCAGTATTTCCCTCTGTTTTCCCTCCTGAGCGACAGTCTGTATTTCAATGAGGCCGGCAGTGGGCCCCGAAAACACTGAAACAAACTAATGGAAGAGAGCTGTCAAGCGTTGAGAGCTTTGGCTACATCTGTGAAAACCAGACGACTGGGCCTCTGCGTGGTCCCCTGGGAGGTTGTGAGAGTCTGCGGAGGAGATGGGCATCGGGACAGATGAGAGATAAAGCTGTTAGTGATGTTAACTTGGTGACAGCAGCCTTGAACTGTCAGAAAAAAACAGCAATAGCTTGTCCTTGTGTAACATGACCATGTAAAATCATTATTATTATTAGTGACTATATGTCAGGATGTACAAAGGGACGACTGAAATCAGAGGGGTTTTTTTAGAACCAGAGGCCACGTGCATAAAACAGCAAATGTAAAAATATTCAGCATATTAGTAGAGTGTTTAAAAATGACACCGTGATGCTAGTTGGGTGATTATTGATCGCCGTGCGGACGCTGTGGAGTCGGACACATTGTTCCATAGCGCAATGCAATCAGACATAGGGGGTTTGATGCTACAAAAACTTCATAAGGTCCATTAACTAGCCTCTTCCATACCTTTTGACCATGTCAGGTTCTCATCAATGAATTGAGTTTGCTGGGTTGTAATGGATTAGGTTCAGTTGTCATCACACATGAGATGCAGTTTAAAGATTTGGAAGAAGCTTGTGAGTGGACCATGACCTTCCTGTCAACATGAATTTTCACACTCAAAGAAATGTAGATTTTCTTTTATATCAATTGTCTACTGTTAGAAAACAAATAAAAGTGAATATAAAAAAAAGAATCTCCAGTTCTAGTGTACCGATGTAATGTGTTGTGGCATTCGATTCTTTGAAAATAAAGCTTGGACTCAAGCACTGGTTATACATGTGGCCCCTTAAATATTGAATGTGTAGATATTACATTGAGGGGTCACAAAGGAAAATGATAAAAACTGATGAAAGATAATGATTTTAATGTATGTTCACTGTGAGAATTTACCTTAAAACAGATTAGTTCATATAAAAACAGGATTTAGTTACAAGTTAATCTACAAGTTTTTGTTTGAGTTACAGAAATAATGATGTTCTGAAAGAATGAGGATTGTGGAGGGAAAAATAGGTTTAGAAAGATGGTTCAAAAGACACTCAGGCCATACTTTACCATGTTTGTCTTTTACCGTTACGCCTTCGTCAAAACTTAAGATAAAAAAAAAATAAGGTAAACAAAAAATGATGAATTATGATAAGGGGGAAAAAAATTACAAGAACCTAGATTAATTTCAACGATGTAGATTATTTGATAAATGGCCTAAATAAAGGATCAATATACTTTAATACTATACAGCAAAAAAAGAGGGTTTGTCAAAAACACACTATGTGTAAAATGTACAGATAAACATGATTAAATATATCTAACACAGTAAACAACCACTTGTTGCCCACACAACTTGGGCATCAGATTATATTAGAGAAATGTGACTTCACCATTTCACACTTTAAAAACTTTATGTTGGCAATAGGAAAACAAATTTGAAACAAGAGCTCACAATTTTCCATTTATGTCTATTTAGGAATGAGGAAAATAAAATATGACTATCATGACTTTTTTGTCATTCGGCCATTTACCACCTACGATTTGTGAATGGGTCAGGGTAGATAAATGGTCATGTGAGAATACCAAACACTTTCTGGCTTACCTTGGCGTTGGGACCTGTGAGGCTGCCTTCCCGCCCGTGGTCCAGTAGCTCTTGTTCCAGCAGATCATCTTGTTCCTCAGCAGGATCAAAGTTGTACATGGGCATGAGCTGGTGCCTCAGCTTCTCCAGCCTGCAGGATGAGGCAGAGATTAGAGCTGAGGACCAATGTGGTTAAAGATTTGATGTTGTGCCCTGACTAACCTCTGGCCTACTTAGTTGAGGTTACCTTAATACTACCAGCAGTCATGTGGGGGAGCAATGCTTAACGTGAGTTAGTTTATATGTGACACAAGGACACAATATACAGGAAATTAATACAGAGTTTTAAAATACATTTTGATATAAGTCTCCTCTAAGTGGCAAGAAAATGATCTAACACTAATATAAGATGTAGCCTATTTCCGCAGTGTAATATGTAAATACTGTAAATAAATCGTCAAATAATAAAATAATTAACCAATTAACAAGCACTTAATTTAGAGATTATTGAGTCATGGTTGTTGGATCAGCAAATAAACTAATATAAACTTACCGCTTCCTTTTACGGATATACAGCAACTAGAATGGAGAGATACATAAAAGAATGAGATATAGATATAATAGATATACAGAAAAAGAGAAAGAAGTGATGTTATACAAACTAGTAAATGAAGAGAATCATTTTCTTGGAGAAATATTTCAATGATTCCTTACTATTGCCACTGCTAAGCCAATGACAGTGATGATGCCAAAGGGCACAAGAACCATTCCCATTCCCGAGCCCTCAATCACCACCTCTGGAAACGTGGTGGCATTGAAGCTGGTCTCGTTTGTCGTTATAGTAAGAGTCATTAACGTAGTTCTGGAGGTGATATTGTCTTTGGCGCTCGTGCCCATTGAGAGGAAGGGGATTGTGGTGGTCTTGGCAGATGTG
Organism: Paralichthys olivaceus; assembly: GCF_024713975.1. Taxonomy (NCBI): domain Eukaryota; kingdom Metazoa; phylum Chordata; class Actinopteri; order Pleuronectiformes; family Paralichthyidae; genus Paralichthys; species Paralichthys olivaceus. Next base: position 11,903,668 of record NC_091094.1, read on the forward strand.
GAGAAAAAGCTCGTAGTTGTCTTAGCTGCGGTTAAAGCCATGTTCAAGTGTTACGGTTTTCACAGCGCGGTGTACTTATATGGAAGTTGTGATGTCGCTTAGTCTCTAGAGTGTCTCATGGTCAATGTAGACGTCCTCCCTCTGGTCTGGGGTCTGCTGAGCCATCGGTGAACTAAAACAAAGAGGAAAGACAGTGTGGGATTAATAATACAGGGGTATCTGTCTGTTTGTTGGTTTGTGAACAAGATTATACAAAAACAACTGAACATATTTCAACGAAACTTGGTGGAAGGATGTGTTAATGCGTTTGGGCAAAATCATTTAATTTTGGTGTGGATCTGGATCAGGAGATGGATTCAAATATCAATGACATCTGATTTACTAGGTTGTACTTTTTAGATCTTGATTAAAAAAACCTCCAGCATATTTAGGGATCTAATATCTATGAGTGTGTAAAATTTGGTTTGGCTTGAATTTAAGGGGGACTGTTGGGATTTGTGTTCTACTGATGATCATCTCTGTTTTCTGTCTCCACCGCAATAATTTGCTTTGCTAAAGAAATCGAGCATTTCAGTTTTAACCCATCCCAACTTCGATTTCATTCAAACCATAGCTGACATGACTGGCTTGTGGTAGGTGTTTTGGGGCAGGATGTGGGCAGCAGAGGCACATGAGGAAACCTGATAAATTACAGAGGAATACTAACCACTCCAACTGTAACGTGCACAGTGAGGAAATGTGTCTGTGGTGCGTTCAAACGACAGAATCAAACAAAAACCCACCCACATACACACAGCCCCACACACAGGTTCCAAAAATATCCACTGCATCCAAGACTCGTACATGTGCCTGCCACCCACCCACTCACACACACACACACACACACACACACACACACACACACACACACACACACACACACACACACTGTACCCATGAGAGTGAATTTATCTTGGAGATGTAGCCTACGTGTACGAGGAGTTTATGTTTTCTATTTTAAAGCAGTGTGATATTGCGTCACAGTAAGGCAGTGGAAATAGACATATGATCCATTCATTCCTCTCTCCTTAGTGCATCCTGCCTGCTTGTTCCTCTTAATGAGGAACATGTGAAGCTGAAGCAGACACCCAATGAAAACCAGAGGTTGGAGTCAGTCTATTGCTGTTGTTTGGTTGACGATCCCTGCTCTGCACAAAGCCTGCAACATTTCTAAATATCTAAATCAGTTAATACTCCTCTCATTACTGTGATACATATCATGTTATATTTAGTCAAGATGGACTGTATCTCAGCTGTCCTGCACAAACAGCTGAGCCACTAATCCTGCCAACGTGACCAGGTCCCACTCCATGTGTCTTCTCAGATTAGCGATGCAGACGTACCTTAACGTGTATCATGCATAAGGTTCAGAGGTGAGCTGCAGCAGGCTGGGGCCAGCAAGAGGAGAAAATGTTCATTGGAAGAGGCAGCATTTCCTTCAGTGTCTGCCCCTCCTCCTCTTCCTCTTCTGCTTCCCCCCCTTTAGCAATGCAGGTCCTGCACAGGCTGTTTACATTGACAAAACAGCCATTTTCTCCAAAGATGAACTCCACACACTGAAGTAACCCTACCCCAGCAGGCTCCACGAGATCCCCTTTCTGTTCTCCACTGGCCTCCAAGGATCTATTACCCCCGTCCTGCCCTTTCTTGTATTTCACAGCACAGAGGCTGCTGCAGGGATGCTGCAAGCAGAGCTCAGTGCGGCAAGCTCCCTCCCCCCATCACCCTGCAATTGGTCTGATGGCTTCAGTATGACAGAGGCGGTTGGCTCCCTGAGCTGTCTATCTGGTTTTGCAGGGATGAGAATGGGATTTAATGGCCCTGCACACCAGATGCTGTCAGACCCATGTGAATGACTGCATCCGGGTGGTAGGTCTGAGGATATTAACCCTGTGATGTCTTTTCTCTGACCCTCAATGAACAGAATTAACTCAGAAACACACAAAAACAAAAGAAATGTGACCAACCAATCCCTTTTAACTTTATTTGTTTATTCTCACAATAATTTGGGATCTGTGATTTACCATTAGAACTACTAGAAATATGAAGCACACAAAGAATGACAGTCTTCTTGTTTTACAATCAAGTGTCACCTGAACAAAAACAGAGAACTGCTGCAGAGAAGAGGCATTGGGTTCTCTTGTTGAGTCTTCAGCTCATTTTAAACAGGTCCCCGGTCATCATGGCCACAAATTCTGAAAGAGTTCAAATTATAAATAAATTAAAATAGTGATTTGGGACATTTTCAACAAAACTTTAAATAATAGATTAAATCCATTTTTCAACTGAAGCAGAGTGGTTGGATCTAACTTTACGTGATGTGGATATAAAACATACCTTCATAATCAATGGTTCCATCTCTGTCCTTATCAGCTTCCTTCATCATCTGCTCCGCTTCGATCTCATTAAGTGGCTCCCCTGCGTTCATCAGTACATATCTGGGAATGAAACATGATAGAAAATGATTATGAACACTTTGCTGAACATGGGCATGTTCTTATGTTTCTGTTCAATCAAAATAAGTATAATAATTAAATAATTAATAATTTAGTGTACAGTTGGAAAATATAAGAGCTGAAAAACTTCTACTCCTTTCTTTTTATTACAAATGTTTTCCTTACTTGAGTGTGTTCCAGTCAATATATCCCTTTGCCTCTTTATCAAACACTTTAAAAGCAGCTCTGAGTTCAGCGTCCTGGTTCTTGGTTCTTTGGTGGTAAAGTGCCATAAGACCCAGGAAACTGTCACAGTTAAAAATCCCTTTACCTGAAATGTCACAAAAAAATGTTGTTAGCTTGGGAGAAGACAGATATATATAAGAATACCTATACTCTATATGCTGAGAAAAACAATAAGAAATACATTTGAGATTGGGTATTCTCTGCATATTGTAAGACATGTTTCATATGAAATGTTAAGTTGTAAATTTGAATTAGAAAAGAATGGAAATCAAATTTTAATTTAACAAGTAGATTAAACAATTTACTTCATATAAAGTGTATAAGTATATACCCTGGTCTTAAACTGGAGAAAGAAGCCTCTGTCCTATTGCAGGATATGAGCTTTAATCCTTACATGAATTTCAATGACTGTATAATATTGTATTCAGATGATCACTGTGCCAATATTCCTTTTATAATATGAACCCACCCTGCATGCATCACATAGGGAAACACTGCCACCTAGTGATACATGTGGGTAACTTCAGTAAACAGAATGCTGCAGTATTAGATAATAATATGATTTTCATAATACATTTTTTGGAGATGATATTCCCTTTGACAATTTTCACTTGGGTCCCTTTACACCTGCCTTTAATTACAGCTAAAAGTCCAGACCTGACGAGCTGCAAAGAGTAAATTCAAATATGTTAAAGATACATTTATCTTGACCTTATCAGAATAACCAAATTATTTTATTTACATTCTAGCTTTTAAGGTAAGGTGATAGCCTAGAAAACCTAGTAAGCACTTTAATTTCTTACTTGTTTCAGGCTGAACTTTAGACAGATGAAGCTGCAACTAACATCCTGACCTCCAGATGCAGATCAAACAACATGAAAGGCACTTAGCTTGAAGGCATTTTAAAGCAGTTGCTCAAGTATGAAAATAGCTTCATCTTACAATACAGTTAAAACACCACTGCTGAATCATCAGCAGAAAAAGACCAATCTAAGAAAAACCGTGTGCTTTCGGCTGAATGTATTATGTACAATGATTGTCATTTTCATGTGGGGTTTACAGCCATTGAAGCAGATATTCACCATCCTTGTCCACGTCTTTGGCCATCTGACGGAGCTCCCTCTTCGTAGGATTGATCCCCACTAAACTCATCAGTCTCTCCAGCTCCTGCGTCTTCACGTCTCCGTTCCCCTCCTCATCGAACATCTCGAAAACTCCTTTATACTCTGCAATCTGCTCTTGTGTCAGCTTGGTGGCCTGGAAGGAAATAATAGAGCTGCAGTATTTCACATTAGATGTTTGTAAGAATTTTTCAAAGAAGGTTCAATGTTTTTGGATTAACTACAAATTTAATGATGAATAATTAGAACTCACCATTTCTCCTGGTAGCACAAACACGGCTGAGGACAAGCTCTGTGACAACAGTTACTGCAGAATGAGTGACAGTCTTTAAGCCTAATCATCTCTACTCCTCTAATGTCTTTTCCCCCGAGTTACCAAACGCCTGCTTCAGGACCTTTTATGGCGCCGAGAGGATGGACTTGCTAATCATGGATGAGGAAAATTTGGATGCTGTTCTCAACCAACACAAATTGTCAAAAGTAAACTTATAATGGGTTAAAATAGCATTTAATAGAAAGGATTAAAGACAAAATATCAAAACTATGTCAATGATCAGACATGTTTTCTGTGACCTCACCATCACATGTTCTGCTCACGGGACCTGCAATTAGCTTCCTGCTAGCCATTAGCCATTAGCAAGTGTTTGGGTGTCCCGCAGTGACTCTCATGAAAGCAGGCAACCAAAAAAGGAGGTGCTTAACTACAAGAAGTTATTCTCAACACCGCAATGGGAACATTGAGAATTTCACATTTGTTGTCCGAGGGGAAGAGGCATGACTCTCCCTGTGCCATATGCAGAGTTTGAAGGGAGATACCAAGTAAGCCTGGAGGAAAACTGTGACAAAGATTTTATCTTAAGGTTTTTTGTGCTGTATTTTGCTGTTGTACTGCCACGATGAAAACTCAAGCATGAACCACAGACAGACTCAGGTCAACCTGGACATAAGAGCAGGAGCACTATAACAATTCAGGCAAAGAACGGCCTGAGAACGACTGTCCATGCACTTTGTGTATAATTTGGAAATTAAATGAATTGTTTAAAGATTGGATTGATGTGGTTTTATATCATGTGCTTCTTTGAGCTGAGGGTTTGGTTTGGTTTGGTTTGATGTCGGGGTTCTTCATTTGGGGCCTTGCAGGAGGGAGGAGATGCAAGGAGGGGTGAGATGATGATGGTGGAAGGTGACTAAATAATGTAAGGAAACTGAGGGTGGCTTGAGACAACAGACAGACACGAGAGGAGCGGCTATCAATGTACAAAGGAAGTGGTTAGAGGTGTGGCTGAGGCGTGACCCCGTTCATAAACCTTAGTCAAATAATTGCTTTCAAATTATATTCTCAGTTAGAATCTTGCACCAGAATGAAATACAAAACAAACTGAAGACATTTGAGACACAGTGACTTTGTGCCGACTACAACAATAAGCGTCCTTCATTTTTCCTAGTTGTGTACATTTGGTCCAGGTATTACTCATGTTTTGTGGACATTAATGTGTTTAGACAGTCACATTGGAAAACTTATTTTATGGGAAAAAAGAAGTCCCCGAAAATAAAACATTAAATTCTAAGGGGAAGACGTTTAAGGTTAAGGTAAGCCTAAGTGCAAGTAGAGTAAGGCTGGAATCATTCTCCAGTAAATCAATATAGCTCAATGTAGTGTCTTCTTTAGTTATGGGTGTGTGTGCGTGAGAAAGAGAGATGACTTGCCTTGTTATAATATTGTATCTATATGTCGTGGTTCTCAGGTCCCTAAAAAGAAGTAGTGAACTCCATGAGACGCCCTGTATAAGTAGAGCTTAATGAACTAATTATTGTTTGTTGAGTTATTGTATGGACTCTGGCAAACAATTCCCACAGGAAAGGACAACTGCATGTCTATCCAACAGACTATTTAAAGAACAGAAGTGACTGTGTTGAAAAGCACATGGATAAATTCTGAGTATGAGTATTCAACTGTAATGGTTTTCTAGAATTGCACCACAAGTAGTGAGGCCTTTAAGTCAGAGGTGGTTTGGAAAGAGATCAGTGTATGTAGATATATTTGGAACACATTAAATACATTGTGATTACTGGCTGGTTTTCTGAATAGACCTATGAAAAAGAAACAGTAACACATATTAACATCATTAATAATAATAATAAGAACACTTGTCTTAACAAAGTTACAAAGTGCTTGACAAATACATGGGAATAAAACAACACAGATCAAAACAAGACAAGGCAAAAAAGACAGGAAGATAAGATAAAAGAGAATATTAAAATCAAACATCATCTGTTAACACCAATTAGAAATCAGAAAAACCTCCACAGCTATACTCAAACCCCCATGTCCATATAGAACACTGGCCGTGTCCACAGTCCATGTCCAATCTCTTCATACCTGAAAGGTGAAAAAGTGCTTGAAAATACAAACATTAATTTTAGAAGATAGGACAAGATGCTAAATATCCCTTGTACAGTCAAAGATCCTCCGCACAAGTTTAATGATAAGCTGCTAACCACCAACAGACATTAGGGATCACCCCCCCATTACAAAATTATTTTGGCTTAGATTAGATCCACATCCCACACATCTCACATCCAGCCCACATACCACTTGGAATGATGGCACTTGGGCTCTCCGCTCCAGTTTGCCAGATCTGGACCAAAAATAAGTCATAGTAATACCGCATATCAACCAAAGGTGGCCAAAATTTGTTTTGGGCTATTCTGCCATATTTACCATTTACCACATGAGCCACTAAAGGTTCACATCCAGATTACACATTGCCACATATTTGACAAAAAAGGCTCACAATTATTGTGTGTTATTTGAGCCGCATTTGCTATTTTACAAATACAAATCAATTTTTGTCCGGGCCACAAGAAGGCTAGAAGTGCTGCATCATTGCCTTTAGTGCTCCACATCCATTTGCCATCTGGGCCAGCAGATGTTAGCGCCCACCAGTGTTAAGCATAACCTATACTTATGTATAGGTTAAAAGGCTTTAGAGCTCAATCAGAGTCTGATCTTATAGTTTTTTGTTTAAATAAGTCTACAACAAGGTGGTTCTACGCTGCAAAACGAGAACAAGGCTCATGGAAGGGAACACATGTCAAAAAATCAGAGGAACACTTTTGTCCAAATATAATGGCATGAGGAATCCAGGTCCAGGCATTAATATTTCAAACCACTTTAAGTGACTGGACCTGGATTCTTCATGCTATTATTATTTTTGGACATCCTCAATGTTTAGCCTGTTTTCTCATTGCCCTGACTCATATCTTACAAAATCTACTGACAGGGAAGCTGAACTTTTTATTCCAGTCGGTTTTCTAGCACAACATCACCACACTATATATGGTCGATGATGTTATGAGTTGGTCATTGATGAAATAATGAACACCACTTTCTACTTTAAGAGCCCAACTGGGGGCCTGGCTGATCCCGACTCTCAACCAGGACGCTTTGTGAGGGAACAAACCAACGCCATGTCTTCCGTGCTCTGATTCCACCCTGATGAAACACACGCAGCAGAGTGAGAGGCGCTCCACAGTGATCACAGTGATCACAGTGATCGATGAGGCTTCTCCATGTGCAGATAAAACCATCACACGCAGATCGATGCTTCTCTCCCCACCGCTGCTGCAGCGTGGGGTTTCCCGGCGCTAACTGCAGGGTCACCGCGCCCATCTCGTCGTTCGATGGCCGGAGGAGAGCGATCGCAGGGAAAGGGCAGATGTTGAGACGGGCAGGAGGGTCACAGAGAGCAGGCTGACTTCTGGACTTCCAGCGGCGGTGAAGATTTAGCCCTTTTTTTTCGTTTGCCTGGACTGTGTCTCCAGTACATAGCTAGTGGGTGTGATCCTCCCTCCTCCCCTCTCCGGTTGGTTGACGGAGGTTGTCAAGCTCCCTTTAGCTGTAGCCTGCGCACGGGAAGGGCTGCTCCTTCGGAAAACCAACGCTAGCCGGCTAGCTAGTTAGTAAGCTAGCGCTGTGGTGTTCGTTGATGCGTGGATCGGAGGTTTACGCCGTCTTGTTTTCCGGTCAATGCCCAAACGCAAAAACAAGCTCAAATTGACTAAGGTAAGGTGAAATAAACCCAGGATCGTGGCACTTCTCCACCTTTCACTGTGTGTGTTAATGGTATTAGCGGATGTATTGTGGAGGAATTGCAACTGCCCGGGGGTGGGGTAGCGATGGCTAGCTCCCTAGCTACCTACTTAGCTGCGGTGAGCTAACGTGTAAATTGGCTATTTAACAATAAGCGAATATAAGTAGCTAAGCCGGGGGCTGTTTGCAGCTGTGGGTGCCGGTGCTCACCATTTGCGGTGAAACAACATATTTATATTAAACTTGATCTCCACGCAACTGGCTCATACAGCCCGTGAAACGAGTTAACTACTGCTCGCGTTAGCAAAGCTGCTGAAGTAACGTAAATGCTGGGCAGCGAGGCTCCATGTCAGCGATGGCCCCGCGGAGCTGCTTCCTGGCCTAAAACCCAGGACTTACACTACCGCTGAGTTTCCAGCCACATCGTGCAGAAGGAGAACCAGATGTTAATGTTTGCACTTGAGGTTCAATGGTTTAGTACTCAGTGGCTTTGTTGGCCGAGTTGAAGAATTACATTTAGAGATGTTGCTGTCACTTGATGATGAAACACTGGGCTGGGCTGGAAAAAATAAACGTCCCGTGAACAAATGAATAGTAAATGTTGATCATTGGTGACAGTGCAGCAGCCAGCATCTCCAGCCCACTTCAGATTAGCTCGTTGTATTTACACATATCTAACTAATGCACCTTTGTCAGCGTGAGTTATTGTATCCGCGTTAACACCCTTTTTTTTTTTTTTTTTTTTTTACGAGCCGAACTAATAAGTTAGCATGTTGCTGCCTCCCTGCAACGACACGGCCGCCCCGGTGCAACGCCTTTAACGTAGGTTAGCAGCGTAAGTTATTTATCAGCAGTTAGGAAATGAAGAGTAATACAGCGAAGGTAAATGATCATCTAGTTTATGAGAAATCACCCGCATCGCTGCTCGCTTAAGTCAAACAGGCCATCGCCGCCCGACCTTGCAGTTTTCACAGGCTCGAATCCACTGAAGCATCAGGAAACCAAGAAATAAACCGATACGTGCTAATCAAATCAATCGGGCACCGTTTGCGTTAACGGGATTATTAGCGTGCGAGTAAGTGGATTTCTGCAGGCCAAGCAACCAGTTTCTGTTTAACCACCATTGGCTCACGAGCTAACTGTGCAGCACTCGATGTAATTGCGGAAGAGAAGCCGAGTCTTCCCCCCCGAAGTAGCCGTGGGTCGTTATTTTGCTGTAGATGCAGTTTGATGTGGGGTTTGTCGTGAAAGTGAGTGGACGTTGCTTTCGCAGGACGATTTTAAACCGCAAGTGAAACTGTGTCCAGCGACATGAGTATATTGCTTTCGTGAATAGCAGCTCTACCCTGCCTGCAGGCCTCCGCTGCCGAGCCTGCTAGCAAGCTAACTAGCGGACAGCAGTCTGCAAGATGGCGTTTAGCTGCATCTTCTCAGATTTCTATCAGTGCAAGTCAAATTATCACTACACTGTCCCGCGCTCAGTAAATGTACAAATCAGATCACACGTCGTCAGACACTAACTGCCCCAAATCATCAGGGAGTTCTGCCACATTGTGGAGCTGAATTCGAGTCCAATTTCTCCAGAAATGTGCGTGGAGCCTGTGTAGACCAAACCTTCTAAACAAATGTGAGGGAACAGCCTGGTTTAAACAGCTATCCGGTAGCCATTCAAATGCAATGCAAACGATGGAACTGTTGAAGGCAAATCACAGTACTGCAAACAGTCACTAAGTCAACTATTAGTACACCAAATACTGTGTTTGAGCGAATCGGTGCACAGAAATCACTAAGAAAATACACATGCTAGGTAATATTATGTAGTATGTTGTACTTTTATGTCTACTATCTATCACGCATTAGTATGTAGTGTGCCATTTGTGTGTATGCAATTAGCAAATACATTTTGTGCACCTATGAATAAATTCATTGTAGTGTATCAGAGAAAGGGTGGTACTAAATATACAGTATCTGATCACACTGGAACTCTGGAAGAAGCAGGTTGTATCCGGCATGATTTCAGTGGCCATGTGAAAATCCAGCCACTTGTTTTAAGCATGCTGTGTGTAAAAGAAATGAGATTAAACTCATCCTTTTATGATTGGGAAAACATATTTCTAATGCCTCGGATGGCTTTGCCAGCTGTTTATGTTAGTAGACATGGATAGGATTATAGACTCATTGACTGAGGATTTTAGCTTTTAGGATTATGGAGTTGCTCAGTGATATTGCTGGTTATGTTTTTTCTATGATCCAGCTTTAGCAGGGAAACAGTGCATTATCATCGTTTAGCAGTTCAGATAATCTGACTGTCCTCTGAGAACACATGTTTACTTAACTACTAGAGGGAAAAAGCGATGCATGTTTTTAAATTTGAACCTAAATTGCAGAAGACACCTTTTGAAAGAAGCAGACACAGACTGCACTTAAGGGACCCGAGAACAGCTAGTGAGCTACAACTCCAGGCTGTTTGCCACTGCTCATTGTTTATCATGCAGTCAGCTGACTGTGATCAGGCGCTTGGAAAGGAGAAGTGATGAGGGAGACGAACTCCTTAACTGTAAGCATCCACAGAGGTCAATAGGAAAAAATATTTCTGAATGTGGAATATTTAAAGCTCAAGTTTATAAAAACGACTCCAGGCTATTCCACTTTTGGATTAAACATAGCAGTCATAGGTTTTGGTATAGAAACAGGCAAACATCTAAATGAATTGTTTATGGTTATCGCCAGATTAAGTGTTTACAAATTAAATATAACTGAAGAGCATTTTCATATTGACCATTTTGAAGACTTCCCTATTCAGTAGTGACCAAAGGAGTGTGTGAGGTTTAACTCAAAAGCTTTGAATTTGTTTCATCAGATCTGCAAATGAAAGTTTAATAATTACTTTACGCTTCAATCTAGATCGAATTATTTTGCTGTTTAAATTGTTATTGTTACAAAATTGCATGTAACTGGTTGTATCCAAATGAAAGTCTGGCTGTGGGCATTTGTAAACTTAATCTGAAAATACAATTCAGTACAATTAAAAATAGACACTCATCAACTTAAATCAATTTTCCAACAGAATAGGAAATTGATATTGTTTTCTTAAAAATGTTCAACTATTTTCAGAAGTTCTCAAGGGGATAATGGCATTCTGCTGTCACTTGTTGAAACTGCACAATAATTACATTCCATGACACATTTATTATAAGATTAATAAGCATAAGAGGATAATCTGTGTTTAAAAAGGTCAGCCAATCAGAGGATCTAAAGGACAACGTAGTCAGGTAGAGAAGATTTTCAGTCTTGTCCTGAAATCTCCAGTGACATAGGCTACTGATTGAAACACAGCAGGTAAGGGAAGGCGAGGTTATTGAAACTGAATGTTGCTCTAGTTTTGGCAAACTTTTAAATCTGCATCTGCTCATTTTTAACATTGTTATTCTGCAGTTTGAGCTTTTATGTGCTTTGAATTCTACAAGGTTCTTACTGAAGCTTTTAAACTGAAGAATTGCCTAATTTATGTTACTTTCAGTTAAAATTGTGTGTGACTAAGTCTTGGTTTTTAATAATACACGTGTCTTGCCAGAAAGTACATTGACTGATTTACCACAAGAGATGGGCACAATTTAAACACACACACACACACACATTAAGAGTATAACACATTTGTTTCCTGTGTGCTTCTGTTTGACGCACTTCAATAATTAATTGGATGGACCTGAGTACAGGGTCCATTTTCCAGGGTAACATGAGTTAGTAAACAACCAGTGACTGTTCTCAAACTAACGATCCAACTTTTGATGTGATTCTAAACAATTAAGTATATTGAAGCCGTCCACAACCAGCATGCATTGTGAATCCTTTATATACTTTTTTTACTGCTTCAATTCAAGAAAGTGAAATTTGTATGTGTCACCAAACATTTGGGTGGCCGTATTTGTCACAGCGTATTGCAGAAATCAGTAATGTGACACAAATGAAATACTCTATTCATTTGCTTTCACTTTCTCAGAATTGTTCCTTTCATTTTGATCAAGGTATTCTGAAAATGTGGTTTCCATGGAATATTGTTTCCTACAGTAACTATCAGTTTTTGTACTGTGCATGTAAATGAAGCCAATGTCTTACACAGAATGTCACATAAAGTAAAAATCATTTGCAGTGACTTTCATGGCTTTGTATGATAACTGTCAACCGTTGAACTTGATGTATACCATAATGGGACCGGGCTACTTGGGTTATAAATTAAATATTTAGAATTTATTTTATACAATGCATTGTGAATGTGCCTCAAGGCGCTGTATTAATATAAGTAGCTTATTAATCATGGATAAAATTCTGAGTATCCCTGGGATTGAGGTCAACAGGATAATGACTGCGGTTCGGATCATTGGAAAGTCATGCCTTAACAGGATTTGTCTAGCGATCTAAATTGTGTCAGGATTATAGTCCTGACATTGAGGTAGGAACCTAAGGTTGAACCACAAAATCTGTACATTACACATCGTTTGGTCAAATGAAAAGTCAAAGACAGTGAGTTGGCTGAAAATGGTCTTCGTCCATTACCTCCTGTCGTTAAAAGAATTGGTTTAGGAAGCTCGGTTCAGAACCACTTATGGTTTAAAAGTGACCTTGAATTTTGAATGAGGAAGATTTGTGTGAATGATTAAAGTGCCTCATATTGTTCTTTTTTTAGATCAACAAGTGCCCCTGTAGCTGGAGTAAGGTAATTGAAAAAGCGGAATTAAAATGAGTGAACTGGACCAGTTACGCCAAGAGGCAGAGCAGCTCAAAAATCAGATCAGAGTGAGTAACAAACCACTTCTACATATGCCTTAATGCTATTATTAAAAAATACAGTCACACATTTAGACATTTAAGTCTGTACAACAAAGTTTGATATGAAATGCAGAAATTCTGCCCTTAACATTTGAGTTTTCTTCATTTCAGGATGCCAGGAAAGCATGCGCAGATGCCACACTATCACAGGTAATGGTAAACACTAGGATCCGTCTCTTAGTTTGAAAACCATTTGGTCTTAAAAAAACCAGAATACTTACTGTTTTGTGTTTTTATTTTCCCAGATCACAGCTAATATTGACCCCGTTGGCCGAATCCAGATGCGTACAAGACGAACGCTCCGGGGTCATTTGGCTAAAATCTATGCCATGCACTGGGGAACAGACTCCAGGTAAGCTGAATTCAAGGATTTATTGCTGATTGGAGATCTTGACCATGTGTCTAATTCTGTTCTTTATGTTATATGTTGTGTGTGTGAAAGTTAGATTACATTTTATGCTGATGTATTTCTTATAAAATCATTTCATTGGGATTTATATACATTGGGCAGGAAATATTTTTGCCTGCAGCCCTTTTCCCCAGTTCTTTTACTTCTTCTAATTCTTGATTCTAGATTTTGTGTGTTAACACCAGTTTTAGATGAAGTAGTAATGGTTTAATAAATGCTCTCATTCTTTGTAGGCTCTTGGTCAGTGCCTCTCAAGATGGCAAGCTTATTATTTGGGACAGCTATACCACAAATAAGGTATGTCATGTTTTTTGGATGTAATGTACCAATGGTTGAGTGTGTGTTCTATAATGTGAGAGTAAAGTGATAACAGCAGCAGCAACGGCATCTATTTGTACGTCAGTATTACCACATACAAGTAGATAGTCGTTGTTACTGCATTTTCAAAAGTTGAGGCACTCGGAGGCAAAGTAGATACAAATGAATGATGTTGGCTTGGTCTCTCAAGTGCTTTATGTCTTTGTAATAAAGAAAAATTACTTTTATAATGTTTCCACTGCTTGACATTTTGCAAAATGCACCCATTCATATGGAACTCATGAGGTTATACTTGTACCAGAAGGAGAGAAACAAACTATAAACATGCTGCATTCATTTGGATTAGAATCAGAGGGGATGGTATCAGAGAAAGTGAGGAAGTATTTGTGGTCTTTGCCTTGGGGCTGATGTGTCTGATGTGCAGTTAGTGGGATGGGTGGAAGTAGCGCCCAATTTCTGTGTCTGATGGGTTATTTGGCTCTCTTCACCACAGGCAGAAAAATCAAGATTTATTTTGTCTGCACTCATGAAGAAGCTTTGTGATGACGTGAAAAAAAAAAACATCCCATTGAACTTGATGCAGCGAACAACATTTCCAACTGTGAATTAAATGGTTAAAGGGTCATTCTTCCAATGTATCTCCAGACCTACCTTAAAGTGTGCAGGGAATCACAAATAGAAACACTGACGGTTTCTGCCTCATTATGTTGACTGTGAGTTCTTGCAAGTAGCAGCTTATTAACTGATGTACACTATCATGTTTCAATCAAAATGGAATGGATATGGGTGAATATACAGGATGTTGTCTCATACCAAAGCAGTACAGTCTGTGCTTTGTTCTCATTTCACTTGCTCTCATAATTGGGTCATGGGTGCTTCACTCTGTGACCTGGCCTGGGTGTCACACTGATTTTGGTCTTGGAGCACAATTGATCACTAGTTTACTGTTAAAAAATAAAAAATATCTCCAAGAAATATGAATTCTGACCTTTTAGGTAAAACTAGCGACTCTTATTTTCTTTATTTGTCTCTGTAAAAATATGTTTGTTTGTCTCACCATTGTTATAGGTTCATGCCATTCCACTTCGATCTTCCTGGGTCATGACCTGCGCGTATGCACCTTCAGGAAATTATGTGGCCTGTGGTGGCTTAGACAACATCTGCTCCATTTACAACCTGAAAACACGCGAAGGGAATGTACGTGTGAGCCGTGAGCTCGCTGGACATACAGGTATGTGGTGTACACTGATTGTTGTCATCCTTGATTTATGCATGATTGAGATCAGTCTCTGTGAATTACCAAGGAAACAAACAAATTCCAAACTAAAATGAATTGCAAATCTCTTAACAATGTACTCAACATCCTGAGGCCATACTGTATGTTCCATGTAAAAATCATTAAAAGAAATTGGTGGTTCACTTGTACAACCTAATTTACATGTATTTACAAGCACTTAAAATTAGCTGGAAAACGTACGTTTAAAAGTGCAGTTTGTGGAGAGGTGTGAAATAAATGGATCAAGACAGAAAACCATACATGATTTGTGTGTAATTCCCAAATCCAGGATGTAATAATTTAATCTAAATATCTGTAACTTAGTTAATTAACCATCTGCTAGTAAAATATGCAATTCCATATTAATGAACCCCTTTGTTGATTCTTTGAACACCAGGATACCTGTCCTGTTGTCGCTTTCTTGATGACAACCAGATTGTTACAAGCTCTGGAGATACCACTTGGTAAGAAAAATAAATTCTACCTCTATTACCATCACTGGCATAATTGTTAAACCAGCATTTTTGTGTGAAAGCTACAAATTTGGAGTTTGTAGAAATAGAAATATTTTAATAGTGTATTTTATTTTGCAGTGCACTTTGGGACATTGAGACTGGCCAGCAGACAACCACATTTGCTGGACATACAGGAGATGTCATGAGCCTGTCATTGGCCCCTGACTCTCGATTATTTGTCTCTGGTGCTTGTGATGCCTCTGCTAAACTCTGGGATGTCCGAGAGGGCATGTGCAGACAGACATTCACTGGCCACGAGTCTGACATCAATGCCATCTGTGTAAGTAGTTCACAGAATTCCAAACTATGCTTTAACAACCTTTAAACAACTATCTGCATAGGTTTGCCCTTTTGATTCAGTGTATTCCTCTATTGTGAAGTAATGATTTATCTTTTGTCATTTTCAGTTCTTCCCTAATGGCAATGCCTTTGCCACGGGCTCAGATGATGCTACCTGCAGGCTGTTTGATCTGCGTGCTGATCAGGAATTAATGATCTACTCCCATGACAACATCATATGTGGCATCACCTCTGTTGCATTCTCAAAGAGTGGCCGTCTTCTTCTGGCCGGATATGATGATTTCAACTGTAATGTGTGGGACACACTAAAAGCAGACCGTGCTGGTAAGTAATTGAAACATGATCTCAAGTAGCAGCCCTACTCTCATAGACTAGATATACAACATGACAAAATTAACATGTTTGCTTGTTTTTCGTCCCGTACACCAAGTTACATTTGTGTTACTTTCTCTAGGTGTTTTGGCTGGACACGACAACCGTGTTAGCTGTCTGGGAGTTACTGATGATGGCATGGCCGTTGCAACAGGATCCTGGGACAGTTTTCTGAAGATCTGGAATTGAAGCCTGAAGGTTCTTCTTTTCTTTCTTTCTTTTTTATATTGTTTCACATTTTCCTACATTTGTTCTTTGAAGCTGTTTCCGGTAAAAACTTGTAGTTGCACGTGTCAGCCTCATCTTTTTCCTGGCTGGAGTCGAAGGTGATGTGGTGATTGTGCTACTTTTGTTGCCTTACAGGTTAAAGAGAGTCGTGGGTTCATTAAAATGTCTTTGTTTCTTTTGCTGGTCTGCATATTTGAGACGTCTGTTAGCTTGAATGGACCATGGCATTTTCTTTTGACTTGCATAATCAGCAAAACATTCTTGCCCCTATATTTGCAGTAACTTGTTGAAGCTTTTTTTCATACAGGCTGCACAAAGAAAGTCATCTGGTACATATTCTCATGTTGTGTTACTATGTCAGAGCACCTCAGAATGACATTTTCAGCCATTTACACTACGTTCACACTGCAAGTAGTGCTCAGTCCAATTAAATGTTTCTAGATCCAATAAAAACATTTATGTTGCTGTTCACATTATCTTTTAAAATGTGGCCGGTATCAGACTCCAATGTGAACTGGTCATGGCCCTGATGTGACTCGCATGTGCAGAAGAACAACAAGATGTCACACGCAGCACATTGTGTATAGAAGTTAACAAGGAGATGTCTGTGATAAACATGGAGGCCACAGATGTGAGAGTTTATAATTTAACTTTTCTCTTGATACGCTCTCAAACGCAGACAGGTAATGATACGACCCCTCAAGTTTTGCTTTTCACGTGTCATCCAAAGTACTCACGAGGACTAAAACCTCACTGTCCCCCCACTCAATACCTCCATCGCTGCGAAAATTTACGAGGCATGTCGATCTAGAGTGATGTAAAAGTTGCAATGAATTCTGATACACATGGAAAAAAATCTTTATCTTTAGACCAACATATGAAAGTTGCCCAAATCTGATTTGAAAAGATTAGATTCCATATAATTTGTGCTGTTCACGCTGTTATTAAACAATCAGATCTGGGTCACATAGGTGGGGGCCGATCCGGGCCACTTGTGCCCGCTGTGTGAACGTAGTGTTTGTCATATTAATAACCCACAGCCAATACTATATGTATATGATTTTTACACACATAGCCATTTTCATTAGATTGAGTTCCCTGAAAAAATTTTTACATTGGCTTTTGCAGGCGTCCCCAACAGCCCAAGAAATGTTGTAATATACTTTGTTTTATTTTCCTTATCACATTATTGCAGGTATTACATTACAAGTAATATACTGGTAATACCTTTACTGGTATTTACAATAATGTAAACGCTAAATGAAATGATTAATATCTGGTTAATGGGAAACATATCTGGTTAATGGGAAACATATATCATGTAAATAATCCAGCAGCTCATTTCTTTGCAATGGGACACAGTACTCTCTGGTTCATACTCCAACGTTTTATTTTATTGTAAGTGCAATTCATTTGTCAGAAAACAGACAAAACACACAATAAAAAAAATGAAAGATTAATTTGACTGGTAGCATTATTATTTTTTAATTATCAGTAGAAAACAAGATATCGTCATTGTGAATTCTTGGCCACAATCATCCATCAGTTATATCACTTATCCTTTGAGAGTCACGGGGCTGACATTGGGCGAGAGATGGTCTCCATTGGGACATGTCATCAGCGTAATTCAGAGCTGCCATATCAATTATTTTTAAACAATCTGACTCCCCTAAAGCTTCTAATGAACACAAACAGCCTTAAATTTACACTTGTCAAAAGGTCAGATTAGCTAAATTGTAGCTCAGGTTAGATTAGTTACATTCTAAATTTCATTTGTCTTTGTTTCCCAGATGTTCTTTTAACTCCAAAGTTGACTGGAAGACCATTACAACTTCAGAATGTTCACAGCATCTTCTTCAACACTGTTTAAACTGACTTGGACACCACAAAAACGAAGGGAAACCAATGCCTTTCCTACACAAAGAAGAGCACAATTGTTTATCACCTAGTTAAGAAAGGATCTCCTGTGGTATCAAATCAGAAACTTGTGCATTCCTTCTTGGACCATTTTATGTTACCCTGAAAGAGAAAAACAACAACACTATCATCCCATGCAAATGTGTGCGTCTTGAAAGCAAATGTTGGAGTGTAATGTACAAATTATTTAACTTTTTTTTTTTTTTTTTAAAGAATTATATTCTGATGGTTTGTTATTCTTGATGGCTTTCTTTTTTGTCATATTTCTTTAGTGGTTTTAGATATGTTTGAATTTCAGCTTGTCTTTCTAATCCAGTTAAATCATATAAGACAGATGAGAGAAAACACGCAGAAGTAAAAGCTTGGATCATATTACACGAGCAGCTTTCAAAATGTCCATGATGTATTTATATACTAGCTGTTTTTGTTTCATCACAGCCTTTTGCACATGAAGAAGCTTTGCCTCTCAACTAATACTATGTTAACTAACAAAGCACATGCTATAAGTTATGAATGCTCATTCCAGTACAAAAGGAGTTATTACGAGTAACTTATCCAGTTAACCCCCTTAATTCTTGTACATGCCTTTGACTTTGGGTGGGAAGGGGTGGGCTAGTGCGGTAGGTGCAGAGATAAATGGGGCATGGCTGGATTTTATTATATGGATGGGAGGGATTGTGTTTAGTATCCACTTTGAGTGAAACACCTCACCTGACTAAATAGACACTTCCTTTGCTTGGGACTGCAGTTGCAACTCTGTGAATGAAATGTACAAATCAATGTCTGAAAATAATGGTCTGATGTTTTAAGTTAAGACATTTAATTTTGTCTGCCATGAGTTAATTTAGATGTGCATGCTGTAGACTTGCTTTCAATGGTGCAACAATCCTAGATTTTCTTTTGTTTCTGAAAAGGAGAGTAACCTATTCATTGAACTTAATAGCAGCCAATTTTTTGGGCTCAAGCTCTGCATACATCATGTACTAATACTGGTAACGCTATGCACCAGAGTGAGCGAGAATGGAGAAAGACTTAATATTGACTGCATACTTAGTGTAAATTATGCTTACCAGTTCTCTTGATGCCAATTTTTGTAATAATTATAACAATCATTGTGAGAATTCTATTCCTTGAAGTCATTTTCTCTCCTTCAAATCTTCACACTCAATGGAACAATAACGTCCTCACATACTGTCCATACTAAAACTTTTGTACATTTTTTTCTTGGTCTTAAATTGAAAATCAGAACATCTGAATGACAACATTTCACTGTGTACAGAAGCACTTTTGTTAAAGTTGTGACATATTTTCACTTTTCCTTTTTTTTCTGCGATGATGTACAATAAATGTGATGTATTCGTGTGTGGCCACAAGTGAAAACGCAATTCAACTGAGATGGATTCCCTTTTCTCTTTCCATTAATATTATAGAGCTCTGCACCCTTATGTACCTTTTCACTTTTTGTATTTCATTTCAGTCTGTTGGTGTTCCACGGTGAGCTGGATGCAAGATAGATACTGTACTAAATTGTACTGTTATTGATTGAAAAATGTAATAAAAAGCTGTTTGAGATCTCTACTTTTTGTTGAGTTGAATGGAAAAGTGTTTATAAATGATTACTCCCCTTCGCCATATTGATGTGCCATTCAGATTAACGTTTCTTTGCTTTGAGGCCAGTAGTACAAAGGGAAAATTGCCAGTATCAAAAATCTCATGTTTGGCATGTATTTTTGGGGGGTGTTTTTGAGTATAAGAAATCTAACAAAAAATGATGGCTGGACAACAGTATACTAGCTGTACTTTTGAGGGGATACATTTCAATTTGCTTGTGTTGCCTTTTACCTTTACAGGTATCAAACTTTCAATACTTTAAAAACGGTCCAACCAACCAGCACTTTAGAATGAGTTAATCATCTGATAATACAATTCTAATTTAACATTCTCTTATCCTGGCTTTCACATTACCTCATGTAATGTTTATTTTAGTTTTGCATATTTGTAGCAGCTTTTATTTCTCTATGTAAATGTAGCTCATAAGAAATCTTTTCAGATTATCATCCAATTTATTTTGTTGTATAGAACTGCAAGTACATACTGCTTCAGGACAACATGTAGAACTTTACTAAGACTTACCGTTTAATTGATTTGTATGTATATACCTGCCTTAAATATGATAGTCCATATTTTTCTTATAGTTAATAAATCCCATCTCCTATAGAGCTCCACTTATGTCCAAAAATCTAGAAACTGTGAGCCACAGAATTAAACTTAGTAACACATCTGTCTCACATACACCCCCTGCTGCTGAAAATACTGACTAAAGCACCAAATATCATTAAATGCATGACAGACAATACTCCTCCACAATATCAATAACACTTTTACTTTCTGAATAACTTGTTAAAAACTACATTGTCCAGCAACTTTTCTGTAGGTTAAGTACCAAACATGGTAGTAAATAAGCATATCCTTGGGTTTTTATATTTTTGTTGTATTTGCTGAAAATACGTAAAATGACTGTATCCTCATTCTTTAAAATGTATAAATAAACTGTGCTTTTTAGTTATTGAAGTTCCATTACTTTAATAACCCACTATTTATACTAAATGTGTACGATTTTAACACGTCAAAGTTTTGATAATTAATTAAATTAATGTAAAAATATATTGTAAATAATAATATTGCCTTTTGTTTTATTACTTTATTGCATGTATTACATTACAAGTGTTATACTGGTAATACTTTCACTGGTACTAATGGCAATTGTGATACAGGAAAGTGACATTTTTAATATCTGCTTAATGATACACATCCTGTAAATAATCCAGCGGCTCATAGTTTCCAGTTTAGTCATTAAAATCACCAGTAGCGTCTCTGCAGGTCATCATCGTGGACTTTAGAGCTTCACACACTTTCACTCCGGGTCTCCAGCGGGCCGCCATCTTGCCTTCTCTGCAGACCAACATGTTTACAGACGCAAGCTGGCGTCGTGACTGTACCACAGGGCAAAGCTAGCGACAGGAGGGGGGTGTCTCAAAACAGTAATAATTGTTAAAGTTACAACTCATTCAGTTTTACTGCACCACATGTGATAATAAAACAAGACAATGCAATGGAAAAGTTGGTTTTCCAGGTTTATACAGAAGAATCCTTTATTTTCGACGTGTTTGTCGGTCACACAAAGTGCCATGAAATGGAACGGTCCAAGCTGATGACGTAGCTGTGCTTTGACTTGTGTAACGCAGCCATCTTTGTAGGCCAGCGAGCTGCTCTCATCTGTCTCCTCGTGGAAGAAACATTTCGCCAGGCTGCTTTTCTTCAGGACGACGCGGACGCTGCGTACAGACTGCGGAGCTTCTTCCTGACGGTGGGAACCATTGTGAAGGAATCGTTTTTTGGCGAATTGGTTAGCGGGACACCGTGCGCACTTCCCCCCCGCAGGTCACATTTGCACGGTCTCTTCGTCCGGTGTTGACGACGCAGCTCCAGCGAACAAAGGAAGAGTAAGGCCGACACACACCTGTCAGCTCCGTCCGGAGGAAACACTTATGCCAGTATTTAAAATAACTCTCACCCACAGGCTGTGTTGTTTCAGTAGTTTGACTTGAGAAATATTAGCTGCGAATTAAACAAACCCATCGGCCTGACTCATTCAGTCCCGTTAGCAACATCGGCTAAGGTTAGCCGCGTTTGTGGACAAGTCGCGAGCTACTTGCTAACGTTAGCACAGCTTTGTTTGGAAAGCGAGAAGTTTTTGTTTGTGGACGAAAATGGCCGAAGTGTACATTCGAGTAGCGGAGGAGGAAAATGAAGAGCCCATGGAGATCCCGTCCGAGGACGACGGCACCGTCCTGCTCTCCACCGTGGCCGCTCAGTTCCCCGGGGCGTGCGGCCTGCGGTTCAGGAGCCCCGTTTCCCAGTGCATGCGGGGGGTTCGTCTTGTGGAAGGGATCCTGCACGCACCGGAGAACGGATGGGGCAACGTCGTGTATGTCGTCAACTATCCGAAAGGTAGGAAACATGTGGTTTTGTGAACACTTTTATTTTTACTGCGTGCTTTCCAAACAGGTGGCCATATTTCTTGTTATTTATAATTGATGATGTAGCCTGAGCGCTCTGAAGAGGGGACGGGAGTGAACTGACGTGTAGTGTCCACGCCCACAGGACTGAGTCGCTGAATAATTGAGATAAGAGTTAAAATAACATGAACATGCAAAGTTCACAATCTATTATCTACCTCGTGCCAAAGCTGTTCAAACTCTTTCTACGAACCAATGTTTCTCAAAAGGCGCCTTTTCATTCATCACCTGTCTCAAATCTTGTTTAAAGTTAATTTATTTTTGCAAATCCCCTGAGTATTGTTTTAAAGACCTTTGAGGGTTGGGAAATCACATATTCTTTTGTTCAAGAGCTCTGATCTTATATAAACATCACTAAATTGAAGTAGTAGAAAGTACTGGCACAAATGTAAAAACAATCTAAATCCATATTTGAATTATTTAAGACCTCATCCGTAATGAATGCAAGTCTAATTTTAACTTGGTGAACCCCAGAGAAACCTTTCAGAGTAATGTAGACAGGTTTTGATTCAGCTTTCTGGTCATTTCTTTGATGTTGTATTTGATGATATTTGATGATACTTACTCTCTATAGAATTCATCTTAACAAAATCATAAGTACTTTACACAACAAAACAAATGATAGTCATCAATAATAATGATCATGCTGAGAGGAGATGGTAATATTTACTTACATAGTATTTGAATACATGCACATAAATGAGTTAAACAGTGTAGTGGAAAAAAAAAATTTGAATGTCGTACAATTGATTGGTGGCTGACAACTACAGCTGCATATTCAAATGACTTTAAAGTTAATTTGTTCTCAAGAGTTATTTAAAATCTAATCAGTTGTACTCTTAATTTAAATTTTTTAGACAACAAAAGAAAAATGGAGGAAATAGATGCCTCCTCTGCTGTGAAAATGAAGAGAGGCGATATGAAGACGTCTGACCTGATTGTACTGGGTTTACCTTGGAAAACATCTGAGCAGGACCTAAAAGACTATTTCAGTACATTTGGAGAAGTCATCATGGTTCAGGTATACCTTGAATAACATAAATAAATTACATATTTACTTTGTGTTGTATTCATTGATCATTAATAATGATAAGTCTATCTTCCAGGTGAAACGAGATGCCAAGACTGGAAACTCTAAAGGATTCGGCTTTGTGAGGTTCACAGAGTACGAGTCTCAAGAAAAGGTCATCTCCCAGCGCCATATGATTGACGGCAGATGGTGCGACTGCAAGCTCCCTAACTCGAAGGTGAATCTGGTAATGTCAATGAACATGCCCACACATCATGGGAAATGAAAACTGTGTGAATTAACACACTATAATGTTCAGTATTTCTTTGAATTAATTAACATTATTCACTGCAGGGTCCGGATGAGCCACTGAGGAGTCGCAAAGTTTTTGTTGGCCGTTGTACAGAAGACATGACCACAGACGACCTGCGGCAGTTCTTTATGCAGTACGGAGAAGTGACAGATGTCTTCATTCCCAAGCCATTCCGTGCTTTTGCCTTCGTGACATTTGCAGACGATCAGGTATTGTATTGAGTGTAGGGCTGGACGATAATTATCACGATACAACTTTTCCTCAATAGAAATATAAGACATGGTCAATATAACGTTGTTGATTAATTTCTCATCCCGTCCACCAACAGCCAATAACAATGAAAATAACGCCGCGCTGAACCATTCACTTGGCTGGAATAGAGTTAGAGCCACATCAGAGTTCATAAATGCTATGTCAAGCGTAGGAGCAACAGCACACATGCTAATGTTTGGGCTCCTGCACATAGGTGTACGTCTCTGCATCGATTACTGAACATAATCATGTTGTCTCCTATGCTACTTGTTTTAGCGGGTTTTCACCGCTGTATAATTATAATCAGCGCTGCTTCAGGATCAGGTCAGACCTTTGATAAAGGTCCGGTCGTCCTTTGTTAGAGTCTCATCTTATTGGGATTGTTATGATTTAGATGACAAGATTTCGATGGTGTCGGATCATGAATCGAGATCCTCTGGTTGTTTTACCTCTGAGTCCTGACTGTATGTGTCATGTCTCATGTTGTACTGTGTGCACATAATAGTAGAGTCATTTTTTATGATGTTTAAATGCAGCTTTATAAACTATGGAGGAAATCAAACAAACACTAAGGAAACTTCATGTACTGATCAGGTCCTGAGACTGTGTGTGAGTGTGTGTAAACTCTCGCTCCCAGTCTCAAACCACCTTCAGCAGCAGTAGTAGATGCCTCTGTACTGCTAACACCAGCTGTGAATGAGGAGACGTCATGTGGCGCGTGGTAAAACGTGAGCGGCGTACATCTCACGTTCATCATATGTAAACTGATTCGTTCAGTTTTGCATTCACCAATAATTGTTCATACACAACACTGACCTGCGCAGAATAACACGCCTCAATGCGGTGGCACTGGTTTCATTAATATTGCATTATATCGATATATACAGACAGATACACAAACCATTATCGTGATAAAAAGATATCCATATCGCCCAGCCCTAATTGAGTGCTTATAAATTGCTTCTTGTTTTAGTGCTACTCAAATCCAGAGAAACTGATTCATGTCTTTTTCCCCCTCACAGGTTGCCCAGTCTCTCTGTGGAGAGGACCTAATTATCAAAGGTGTCAGTGTTCACATCTCAAACGCTGAGCCCAAACACGGCAATAGGCAGTTTGACCGCACAACACGGTTTGGTAATGGTTTCGGAGCGCAGGCTTTTGGTAGCAGCCGTAGTGGGTTAGGGAGCAGCACTAACAGTAGTCTGGCTAATTTTGGTTCTTTCAGCTTGAACCCAGCCATGATGGCGGCCGCTCAGGCTGCTCTGCAGAGTAGTTGGGGGATGATGGGTATGCTAGCTAGTCAGCAGCAGACATCCACCTCAGGCAGCACCTCCAGTGGAACCAGCTCTAGCAGGGACCAGAGTCAGTCTTTCAGTACAGGCAACAGCAATTACGGCACCAGCTCGGCCAGTCTCGGCTGGGGAACAGGGTCAAACTCGACAACCAGTGGTAGTGGCTTTAGCTCAGGTTTTGGGTCCAGTATGGAGTCAAAGTCATCTGGGTGGGGTATGTAAGTTATGTGTTTGTATGGTAAGTATTGTGCGAAAGATGAGTCTTTTCAACAAAAAAAAGTTTTTTTCTGGTGTTAATGCGTATCTGAAAACTCAACACTTTTGTGGAAGATGTTTTGTACATTTGGAAAAATGCTAAAGATTTAATTTAGAAAGTGTTGAAGTGAATTGTTTACCAGGATGTCCGACTAAAGTGCTATTTTTGATGTTTGTTTGTATCCATTTCAACTGGATTCTCTAATGCATGCATTGTGAAATGTGATTATACCCATTTTGAAAATGCATGAATGTCTCTGATTCACCATTATCAGACGTTGTCACCGACTTAAAAAGGCAATCTTGCATTGGGAAGAATCTGGTTGAAACCTAAATGTTTTTATAAGTGCATCTTTATTTGCAGTCAAGTTCTATGGAAAAGCCTTCATTGAAATCTCTTCTGCAGTTCACCTCTCTTCCATTTTCCTGTGAGGAAGCTCCTCTTTGGGGTGATATCGGTATCATTCTCCCTCTTCCCACCTGTAAATGCTATGCCATCAAAGAACGGCTTCACTCCGCATGTTCTAAGAGACGGTGGGTGTTTTCACTTTTATCCACTTTTAAAATGGAAAGAACTGCGCAACTGACATTTTAAGAACTGATGAGTGCGATTGAGGATGGCTTGTGGCGAAGAGTGAAGCGGTGAGTGAGCGAACGGAGAGACGCGTGAAACGGACTGGTTGTGCGGTGAAAGAGCCCAATTTGACTGCTTTCTGAGTGTGTGAGTGGAAGCTGCGGATGCTACGAGCGCCTCCCCTAACATGGACATTCTTTAATTAGTACTTCAAGATTTTTTTTTTTATCTTTGCAAGTTTTTCCTTACTCTTTAAGTATGTTGCTCAAGTGCAGAAATATCAACTGTTGTGGAATGTTGTGATGAATATTTGTATTGCTTATATTATCTGATTTGAATGCTGTATGGTGTGTGCTTTCATGTTACTGAACTGATCTGTAAGTGTGTACTTGATGTGGATGACACCTGCTGAAGACTCTGGGGGACGCGAGTGATAGTGTGAGAACGTGAAGTGGTGTGTCCAATGGTTCCCAGTAGCTCTTGTTGTTTGTGAGGTGTTTGAAAAACATGTCAAATGAAGGGAGTTCTCTAATAAAGTTCATTTGAATAGATGCTTAGTTGATATTACTTGAGTCAAATTAAAAAACAAATCTAATTCGATTCACATATCTAGGGACCTTGGGCTCTGCTGGTCGAGGTCTCCGTTTGAACCCTGACTGAAGTCTGTTCTGAAGGATGAAGACGGAAGTTCCAACACTTTCAGTGTGTGGCCTTCTCAAACATGACATGGGGTAGTACCTGTCTTTTTGCTGATTTTACTCGCTTGTCAGATTGAATCATTCTTAATCAGTTGCATTTAAGGTAAGACGGAAGTTCTTTAGATAGCCCTAAGCATTATGGGCAGTTTGCCTGACAATCGTAACAGTGTTGAAGTTTCCAAGTGTAAAACAGAATGACAATTCGTAAACAGGAGAAATATGCCAGATCGGTCAGTTTGAAGTCAACACCATTTAAATAGACACTGAAGTCGTCATTTTAATACAAGTGTTAGTTTATAAATGTGACAGAACAGAACCATTCAACAACTCGACATGACATTGTGTTAGGTCCCTGAACAGAAGTGCAAAGTAAGTCTAAATGTGCATTGGAGAACTGCTGTAGCTGATTATGGCACTTATGTTGACACAGATTACTGTCATGTACTAGTCAGCCTTCATGTTTATTTGAATGTTGGACACAAGTGAGACACTACAGGTCTGTCTGTGTCTTGTCCTTATTCTTTGCTTTCCTCCTCAGTGTCTCTGCTCTTCCTCTTCCCAGTATTCTTCTTTTTCAATTCCCTCTGCTGGTTCAGTTCTTCACTTTTATTTTGTATGTAGATGGACTGAAATGAATAAAGGCAAATTAAACATTTGAGTTTGCTGTCTGCTGTAGAATATATATTCATTTACTACTGTGTTATAAGGACGGAACTGCAAAGTTTTTGATGCCAACATTGACAAAGAGCCCATTCTATGGTAAAGAAAACAACAATTCATACAATTTAGATGAGATACATCAGTAAAAACTTCACTAGGATTATTTTATATTCAATGCCTGCCGAAAAAACTACTTTCACCTAAACCTTACACACTAGACCTTTAAAGGTTCAGTGTGTAGAATTTAGTGGTGAATTTGCATGTTGTAGCTGAATATCCCTCACCTTACCCTCCCCTTCCAAACATAAAATAAACCTGTGGTAAACTTAAATTTTTGTATAAGCTCAAAAGGTGTTTAGTTTGTCCAGTCTGGACGACTGTAGAAAACATGGCAGCCTCCGTAGAGAGGACCCCCTCCTGATGTAAATATAAAGGGTAAAGAAACAACAATCTGTACACTTCAGATGAAACACTCATGAAATCATTGCTAGGATTCATTTATATTCAATTTCTGCTAATAGACCCCTTTCACCTAAATCTTATACACTGGACCTTTAGGTTCAGTGGAAACAACTCACCAATGCAGTGCTGCGTCGGGCTAAGAGCTTTACATCCTCTGTAGTCACGGTGCTTCTTTTAGCATGCCTTCAGATCAAATGAGATAATAGGTTTTACCAGCTTTAAGTTATGGAACAAAAGACTTCACAGGGTATTTTGACTGAATTTAAAGTACAAGTTAAAGCTATAAAATAAGATTCTCACCTTGCAAAGGCCTCCAGGTCTGTAGCAAATACATCTGAGGAAAAGTCAAAGTCAACAATTAGATGCAAAGTTTTATTGACTACAGGCAATAAAAAAACGAATAAATATTATCAGTTGGTAATAAAACTGCATTACAATGAATTTTCTTTTACATACGCAGGTTCAGAATAATACAGTTCTTTACAGTCAGTTAAACACTAATCAACAGAAAACTGGCAACTATTGATAATTGAGTATTTTTGTCAAAATGCCATCTCTAAAAAAATACCTAATGTTGCCCGGTTATTGTCTATTATAATGAACTCCTGTCAGGGGTTTGGACACTGACTCAACCAACAGTTAGTTGCTGTCATATTGACACATATTTCTCTGGATTGATAACAACACAATTTGCTAAATCTTTCTGTTAAAATGTAGCATCTTTTGCAACTTAAAAATATAAATGGGAACATCAGAGCATAGTTCCCATCTCAGCTGAAGACCTACTCAAGTCAAGTAATCATGGACTCAGCCAGACAAAGAGGAGGAAGAGTGTCCAGGAGACAGAGGAGTTTGTTATGTGCAGTATCAATGCACTGAATGCTGAGTGAGTGGCATAAAAAATAATTTTGTTGTGAGAAGTGGATAGTAAATTGTGGCCAAATGCAGAATACAGCTTTATGTAGCCCAGCGTTACATCTATTGTATATATTAGTTTTTCATATGTGTATGATAATTATACATGCTTTTTGTATTATAATGCTAGAATGACAAGTTTTATTTTGTGAATTACTCTCCAAAAAAGTCAAAATCAGAATAAAATGTATCAGTATATTGACAATTAATTAGTGTTTCACAAGTTTGTGCACTTCACAGCAGTATGTCTGAGTTTGAATCTATAAAATTGGATGTACTGCATGTTTCTGATAGAGTTCACAGGACCGGACAAAGCTTGTGTCATCGCTCACACCCACCACATTGTCGGAATGTTGTCTCAGCTATCGCTGCTACAACTTGTCGATTGAACTCTCTTCGGTGGACCTCTCCCATCTTCTGACACAGATGACCCACAGTGTAGTGCACCGCCGCCTTTAACCTCTGAATTTAAACATTAAAAACCTGATTAGAAGAATTCAAGATGATGCTTCATGGTAAATAGAAGAGGATAGTGTAACTCTCTCGATGTTATTTAAAAAAAAGAATCCTTTTTTAAGCAGGAATGTTCCATTGAGATACAATGTCTCTTCTGCCAGGGAGACAAGGTGAACAGCAAAATAAAAAAAGAATTCTAAATGAATGCAAGCAGTGACAGATAACAGAAAAGTATACTGAAGCACAGCAAACAGACTAAAGCACAGATCAGATACAGAAACAGGGAATCGAAGGCAGGTTAAAAGCAATGACTATGTTCTATGAAAACTGTTTTAAAAAGATTTTTAAACTTGACGACAGAAGGTAAGAAGTGCTAGTTTAGAAAAGCTCATTCCAAGAATGTGGTGCATGAATGAAAACAGCAGATTTACCAGTTTTGTTTTGTAGTTGGGACGTTCAGGAGAATTGACTCTGATTAACTAGTATTGTAGCTACTGGGACAAACTATCAACAGACAAGTATTGTGGAAACTTCCCCAGTAATGCAATAGCAAACAAAATAGTTCGTTAAAAAAGTATCCTAATGAATAATTAGCCCTGTGATCATGTATTAACATTTATATCACATTTTCTGAATGAATTCCCAGCTGTGTGTGGTATATAGTTGTTAGTGGTAGTATAGTTAATCATCTAACGTGACCTGGACCCATGTGTGCAGGACAATAGAACACAGGTGCTGGAGCTCGAGGGGTCAGGAGCCTATGGGTGAAGCTATAACTTAATATTTCTTATGTCTTTCACAGAGCTCAGTTAAAATACTACAAAGAAAGTGGAAACAACCCAGAAAAGACACAAAACGAACACAAAGATGGAAAATGAACACAATAAACAGCATGAACACAAAGAGACGAGAAACACTTGACATTGATCACAAAGACACGCAAAATGGTCCCAGAGACAAAATCATCACAACAAATATTTAACCACAGACACAAAATGATCACAACAAACAAACGTTCGAAAAGAGACTAGAAACACTTGACATGATCACAAAATGATGACAACAAATATAAAACGACCAGAGAGACACACAAACTGAACACAACACACTTAAAACAATAACAACCAACACAAAATGAGCACAACAAATACAACACGAAGACAGAGAGACACAAAGCTCTCACCAGTCTCTTGTTGATAAAATGTCCTCACCAGTCTCTTGTTGATAAAATGTCCTCACCAGTCTCTTGTTTATAAAATGTCCTCACCAGTCTCTTGTTGATAAAATGTCCTCACCAGTCTCTTGTTTATAAAATGTCCTCACCAGTCTCTTGTTTATAAAATGTCCTCACCAGTCTCTTGTTTATAAAATGTCCTCACCAGCCTCTTGTTTATAAAATGTCCTCACCAGTCTCTTGTTTATAAAATGTCCTCACCAGCCTCTTGTCTATAAAATGTCCTCATCAGTCTCTTGTTTATAAAATGTCCTCACCAGTCTCTTGTTGATAAAATGTCCTCACCAGTCTCTTGTTTATAAAATGTCCTCACCAGTCTCTTGTTTATAAAATGTCCTCACCAGTCTCTTGTTTATAAAATGTCCTCACCAGTCTCTTGTTTATAAAATGTCCTCACCAGTCTCTTGTTTATAAAATGTCCTCATCAGCCTCTTGTTTATAAAATGTCCTCACCAGTCTCTTGTTTATAAAATGTCCTCACCAGTCTCTTGTTTATAAAATGTCCTCACCAGTCTCTTGTTTATAAAATGTCCTCACCAGTCTCTTGTTTATAAAATGTCCTCACCAGTCTCTTGTTTATAAAATGTCCTCACCAGTCTCTTGTTTATAACATGTCCTCACCAGTCTCTTGTTTATAAAATGTCCTCACCAGTCTCTTGTTTATAAAATGTCCTCACCAGTCTCTTGTTTATAAAATGTCCTCACCAGTCTCTTGTTGATAAAATGTCCTCACCAGTCTCTTGTTTATAAAATGTCCTCACCAGTCTCTTGTTGATAAAATGTCCTCACCAGTCTCTTGTTTATAAAATGTCCTCACCAGTCTCTTGTTTATAAAATGTCCTCATCAGCCTCTTGTTTATAAAATGTCCTCACCAGTCTCTTGTTGATAAAATGTCCTCACCAGTCTCTTGTTTATAAAATGTCCTCACCAGTCTCTTGTTTATAAAATGTCCTCACCAGTCTCTTGTTTATAAAATGTCCTCACCAGCCTCTTGTTTATAAAATGTCCTCACCAGTCTCTTGTTGATAAAATGTCCTCACCAGTCTCTTGTTTATAAAATGTCCTCACCAGCCTCTTGTTTATAAAATGTCCTCACCAGTCTCTTGTTGATAAAATGTCCTCACCAGTCTCTTGTTTATAAAATGTCCTCACCAGTCTCTTGTTTATAAAATGTCCTCACCAGTCTCTTGTTTATAACATGTCCTCACCAGTCTCTTGTTGATAAAATGTCCTCACCAGTCTCTTGTTTATAAAATGTCCTCACCAGTCTCTTGTTTATAAAATGTCCTCACCAGCCTCTTGTTGATAAAATGTCCTCATCAGCCTCTTGTTTATAAAATGTCCTCACCAGTCTCTTGTTGATAAAATGTCCTCACCAGTCTCTTGTTTATAAAATGTCCTCACCAGTCTCTTGTTTATAAAATGTCCTCACCAGTCTCTTGTTTATAAAATGTCCTCACCAGTCTCTTGTTGATAAAATGTCCTCACCAGCCTCTTGTTGATAAAATGTCCTCATCAGCCTCTTGTTGATAAAATGTCCTCACCAGTCTGTCCACAGACATGAGTTCAGTGTCCTGTGTCTATTGTTGATGATGTCAACACAGAAAACTTAACACATGTAGAAGCTGTTGTTACCTGACGCGCTTCTTCTTTATCCATTTCCACGTGAAACAAACCAGCGGTTGTTAACGTAAAGTATCGAAACTGTCGGTGAATCAGGGAAAACGTGACAAACCAAGCCTCGTTCAGCAAAGACCAAAGACTACACAAAGAAAAACACAGAAACTCAGAACTGTTGTAAAACCCGCGGCACAAATTCATCAGCACACCAACAAGTTTGTTTCCTGTTTGTGACGAAGATCTTGTAGAGCGACATCTTGTGGTCTGGAGGAAAGACTGCAACATCAGACACTGCGGTTAGAAATCAAATGACACAGGAGGCAGTGGTGGAAAGTACTTTTACTCCAAAGTGAACTGCAATTTGGATCCAGTCTACTAATACTTTAGGTGAATTCTTCACTTTGATTTCACTTTTCTGTATAATGTCACTGCATTCAGATGAGCTGATAAGATGCATTCATGCGGTGTCGTAAAACAAGCTTCTCGTCAGAACAACTTGAAGAGTAGACAAACCTTTATTATTCGTGATTTTTCCTCTCACTTTGTAAAACACAGAGGCATAGACATTACATATAAGAGACATAAACTGTGCTTGAATATATATGTGGTCATATGCGATTGGCAGGGTAACAGAGTAAAGACGGCACCGTTTGGTAATCCAGCTTAGCACCACATTTTTCTAACAGTACAAATTATTGACAATTATGATAAATACTGTGATCTTAAAATATGATCCATTGTAATTAAATCAACAAAAAACGGTGAAAAAGACACTCAGGGGTTTATTTTATGCATTTTACTTCAATAACATTCAGTACATCAATACTTTTGTCATTTTACTTAAGTAGGATTTGAATGCAGTACTTTTCACGTTTCAATTTGTAGTATTTCTAAAATAACAGATTCAGATACTTATTCTCCAACTGACTATGAAACGAGTAAAACTATATGATATATCTCTGCAGTATGAAATGGTTTCAACAATCATAAGAAAAAATAAATCACAGAGTCCTTTTGTAAATTTGCTTGCAGACTTGGTCCTCACAGGTAAGTTCCTGAGAAGAGAGAACACATTGGAGTTATTATAAACTAACTGGGTTGTGCAGAGTCACCAGCAGGACGAGAAGCTGAGTCGTACCAAGTGAAGCTCATCTCCGTGAATCCAGTGCTTCCACCCTCTGTTCTTCTTTTTTCCTTTCTGAACACACACCAGCTTATCATTTTCCCAGGTCACCACAGTCTGGTGGGAAATGGAAAACAGAAAACTACAGTTAAATATGTTACTGCATCAGATATCAGTTTGTGAGATGACTCTATCCTGCTTTTGACATTGCATACATGGGCTAATTTTATGATTGTAATATTCCAGTCCACTAAAGGTTTTACCTGACACGTCCGGTTGTCCATTCCCGTCATCACCTCTTGGAACTCCTCTCCAATTTTGAACGAGGACTCATAATTTCTAAAAGTAGTGAACGTCCTGATGACGAAACAATCTCCATCTTGCTTAATCACCTTCTGGGGCTTCAACATCGAGGCAATTTTGCGTGTTGCAAAATCAATGCCTGCACAAAGAGATAAAAATAGCATTCACTTTCACTACGCATAAAAAAGTCTCTAGGTCATTGATAAAAAGAAATGCATGTTAATAAATCAATATGAACCTGATCCATTCAACATTGATGATGCTGAGCCAGATTTCTTATTCAGACAAACTTTTCATTAAACAAAAGGATTTCCCTCTTGTCCTAATTAAACATTTAAATGAACACTTTCACAGATTAAAAGAAGCACTGACACCTACCAAGTGCAATCATGTATCCCTCAAAATTAACATTACTGACGAGGTCCCATGTCCCACTGTAGTTGACAGGCATCTTGTTGGATGTGGTCCTGACTCTCTGGAAGAGGCTACAGGCTCCAGTATGTGGAGGCAACAGATTTTAAGCCCTTGGGTGGGATGTTTCATTGTGTGTCAATGTGGGACAGAGGTGATGTGTTGCAGGCTGCACATTTACACATAATATGAGGAAACTATTCTGTTCCTGTTAGGACGAAAGCCCCCCTGCAGGATGTTATTCTTTAATCATATTAAAACACTGCGCATTTAATAGTGTTTTTAAGGAATACAATGTGGAGCAAATGACTCTGAGCTTGTGCAGCGTGAAATACAATCCTTCCTCCGGCTCAAATGCAGAGCTGCTTCAGCTGAACACGTCCAGACGTCAGGAACAGAGTTACAGCACACGTCTGCCTGCATGTCTCAACATCCATGTTTCTCTACATGCTAGTCTTCATGGCGTATCATGGCAGCAGATGGATACCAAGGAGTAAGAGGTTAAGATTGTAAGTGCTGTTATAGTTAAGAGATATTATAAATCCTAAAATACCATTATCTTGAATCAGACGTGCTCATGTCAGTGTGTTTGATGGATTTAATCCTGTTGTTTTGTTCATGTTCTATTTGCAGTCAAATACTGAATGCAGTGTTCACAGCTATTGTTCTGGTTCCTCAGTTCTACGTCTTAGCGAGGTAACTAAGACAGAGGTGATGGCATCAGGCCATAGAGATCACAGGTCATCTGCACAAGAGGGAGCGGGGCATTAATAATGACGCTACGTCCTCTGCTTCTGTTTTTAAAAAGGCCCAAATCCTCCAGATACTGCAGGCAGCCTCTTCTCAACAACCTGTCGGCCTCCGTCGCCTTGTCCTTAATAGCTTCAGGTAACCCACACCAGACCAAGCTTCAAAACACATTATTTGACATCAAGACAAAAAATGAGTTGTATGGATATAACTTTGTCTTTTCATAGGGTTTTCAGTGATCTTCACGTTGTTGGACCCAGTTCCTCAGAGCTTGTGGGCGTCCTATCATGTGTTTGGGCTGCTGTCATGTGGACATGGACTGTGCACTACCATCCTGACTCTGACAGCCACAGCATGTGTAAGAAAATGACCTTAACGCTCGTTCTACAGAAAAAAAATGCATTAAAACATTTGATTGATGTGTTCATGTGTATTCACAGGCCAAGACGACCCCAGAGCTGTACTACACGTCTCTTATTCTGATGGTTGCCTCCATTTTCAGTACAGGTGAATACATGTACTCGTACTGTGTAGTACTCTTCAATTCAAAGTTATAACACCAGATCGTGTCTTGTTTAGGTTTTTTCACGGTGAGAGGAGGACGCTGGCTGACTAACAGGCGGCCCGTGACGGACCCGGGCACAAACAATGAGCGATAAAAAGATCCAGCTGTCCCACGTTGACATCCGACACTCCACGTATTAAAATTTCATGTGGTTTCCATGCCAACAGAATTGGTAACTTTAAACCATGGGAACAAAAACTAAAAAGTAAAAGCGACTTCAGAAAAGTATCAGGAAGCAGAAGTCTTGACTATCAGAGCGGTTTCACTTTTATTTGTTGATGGTGTAACTGTTCATAGGAAGTAAATAAATACATGATCTACACAGCAGATTCAGTGTGTATTTGTAAATACATATTTGCATATATGTATACAAAAATACAGTTATGAATATATAATCAGCACCGATAGTAACATTTATCCAGATGGGAAAAGTGTAGCTACAGAACAGATTGTAATATATGACAAAATGCAGATGTTGTATCAAAACATGACCCATGTTATCTGAGTGGTCTTATCCAAAAGGAAACTTGGAAAATATCTGTGCTGACAACAAATCTGTATAAAAATAAACTGGAAAATCCAACCTGTGCACTTTGTACATGTAGTTTTTACCTTCTATGTTCTATGCTCCACACACTGCAGCTGATCTCTGTCAGAATCAATGTTAATGTTCAGATCACATGTATTTATCACAAATCAATGTATGATTTTCTTGCGGGTCGTTACGTATTGCAGTGCTCCACTTACAGTGCATATACTGTAATATACTGTACATGTTGGCCTATGATCATACACAGACACTACAGGAGAAGTCCTCCACACTCAGGTGTATAAATGAACCTTGAAAAGAAAAACAGAACTCCTCACACTGTCCATCACTTGAACTGACTTTATTATTACTATGAATTATTTACTTTTTAAAAATTGTTGATTGTTCACACTTAAAGGTACATTGTGTAGAATTTAGTGACATCTAGTGGTGAAATTGCATGTTGCAGCTGATCACCCCTCACCTCACCCTCTCCTTCCAAACATGAAAAAGAACCTGTGGTAGCTTCAGTTGTCATAAAAACTCAAAAGGTGTTTAGTTTGTCCAGTCTGGGCTAATGTAAAAAACATGGTGGCCCCTGAGAGAGGACCCCCTTGATGTAAATATAAAGTATTTAAATATAAAGGGCCTTTTCTTGGGTAAAGGGAATTCGTACAATTTTAATGACACACATAGTGAAAACATCATGAAGATTATTTTTATTACCCCTTTCACCTAAATCTTACGCACTGAACCTTTAATGATGTGCAGCAACTGTTTGGACTCTAGAAATAGCACCTTGATTTTTCCTAGTGGAATTTGAACCTGCACCAAATATTTTGAATTACCTGAAAGATTTTAATAACATTCTTTTTATTTTCAAAATTAAAAATCTTTTGTTACACAAACAAAATATGAATTCAACTGTTAAATTTTCATTTTATTCAACTCATCACTGCCACCCCAAATATATGAAATATACAATCAAAAGTAAAGATCCCACAGTAAACTGCATTTATGTAAACATTAAGAAATTCACCTGAGATCTGATACAATTCAGATGTTATTATAATTCTGCATGTTTTGTATAGATATTCACTCATCTCACACTTGATTAGCCTCAGATCAACCATAAACGGTTTGCAAGATCCCTCCACACAGTCACACACAAAGGAATATTCACCAAAATTTAAATTTGAATAATGAAAGGACCGTACCTGCTTCACGTGACTCATTAGCAAATAATCACATATACTTCACATTCCTTCTACTTTCTTTTACATTGTGTTAAAGGATGTTTTTGATATTTTCACAGATTTATAGTATTTGGGAATAGTTTATCATCTGGAACACTTAGTGAACTGATATCTATGAGTGTGTGATATTTCTTGCAGTGTGACTGAATTTAAGGGGAATGTTGGGCCTCTGGGGGCAGTGTGCGCTCAGTGAGCCATTCCAGATGGGTTTGAGATCACTTAAGTTTAGGTAGCTCATGAAACATACACTGGGACATATAATCATTTATAATTTAAGATTTGGTATCCAATAGATTATTCACACATGTACAGATGTGTGATGTGGTCCATATATATCCTATATAAATATCCTTATTTGGACATGTTGTAAGTTTTGTATGGGTTTAAATATACCTGACAGGAAATAGTCATTCAGAACTGAATGGGATTTCACAATGTTACCTTGGACTGATCTCTATTCTCCACCTTTTGACGTAAATCTAAATGTAAAACTCTTTCTTGCTGGTGAATCTATGAGCAGGAAAACAATGTCCCTGTTAAGGTGAGGAAAAACAAACATTTAATCATGTCCAGTTTCCATGTTTCCAAACTGTTTTGTGCTGACATACTACACAGTGAAAGGGACAATGAATTTCTTCTTTTGATTTGGCTGCAGGTCAGGAAATCAATCAGAAAACCACTGACATTAAAGAAATGCAGCAGTAATGATCAGTTTGTGATATTTGTAATGAACACACTAAAAGACGTACTGGTCCTCACACACTCTCCACTCATAACCAGATGCTAATTAAAGCAGCTGTGTGATTGAAAGTTAGGTTAACGATCACTGCCCTAAAAGTGCATCATAGTCTATGTACCACACCAGTCTGCCATGAGCAGGGTTCACCCCTGTGACGGGCCATTTTTCTGGGTTGTTCTTCATTCGGCTCAGCTGGGTGATCAGCTCATGTTTGCCTTTACCCATCACTAACACAGCAACTGTGTGTGCACGGTTGATGGCGCTGAACGTGAGGCTCATGCGCTGGTGAGGTTTGACAGGGCTCTCGGTGAGGGCCACCAGACTCTCCCCGTATTCATCCACTTTAGTCCCAGGGAACAGAGAAGCAGTGTGGCCGTCGTAGCCGGCTCCCAAAAGCACAAAGTGGAAGCTGGAGCCGTTCACTAACATGTTGATGTCTTTCTCATACAGCTGTGCTCCTCTGTCCTCCTCCACACACAGACGATGATTGAGCTGCACTGGCATGGGGTGGATGTTGAAGTACGGTATCCTAACGTGCTGCAGCAGGAGGTTGTACAGCGTGTAGAAGTTTGACTCCAACTCAGTCAGCGGCACGCAGCGCTCATCCACCATCCACACGTGGGTGTCCCTCCAGGGGAAGGAGAAATGGTGCAGGACCAACCTGTGGAACAGAGCGATGGGTGAGGACCCGCCAGAGAGGGCGAGATGGAAAACGCCGCTCTCACGCACCGCTGCCTCTGCCGCTTCCTGCACATCTGCAGCCAGCTGCTCCACCAGCTCCTCGGCCCAGGCGGACACCATGTCGGCACTGCGAAATTTGCCTTGAATGACTTGGAAACCGTTTGCTGCAGTGCCACCCATCTGATCATGGCTGATTATCACCACCTCGCTGTTGTAGCGAATGTCCCTACCTTTCAGACAGAAGTCCAACAGGTCCTCATTGTCTGCACCGCCAGGGTAGATGCGGGGATAAGAGCTGGCTAGGCTACTGAGCAGTGGTGTCCACAACTCCCACGATGCCAGCAGGTTTTCAACACTAATGAAAGTATTCTTCTGTCCAGCAAAGATGTGAGAAATCAGCTCTTCATACGCTTCCCTCTGCTCTGTTGGCGTTTGCACATAGTAGTCTGAAACAGGCAAACCTAAAACACTGACGTCTCTGTGCTCTGTCACTTCCTTCCACTCACCGTCCATTAAAACCGGCTTGAATAAATTCTTACTCACAAGAATGGCTGGATATTGAAGGCTGCCATGACCCAAGTGGAAAACAATCTGTTTGGGTTTGCAGTGAACGCTGTGGTGGTTCTGAACGCAAAAGATGTCATTCTTGAAAAGTATTCGAGCGTAACTCACCCGCTCATCCAACATCTTCCCTGAGACTAAAAGAACTGGAACACCTTCATACTGGGTCTCATCGATGTGGGCCAGCACAGCTGCAATACACAAACAGGATTATTACCAGAGCAGGAAGCAACCGGTATTAGGCTCAGCTACAAGTGTAGAACGCAACAAGTGTTGCTGACCCTGTTGTCTTTGCTAACAGCAGTTGAGCAGTAAAATTTAACTTTGCTCTTTCTGCGAAGTAACAATCAAATGCTTCCTGTTCCTTCCTGCTCACCAATATTCGATAGATTCTCCTTCCTGTTTATACTGGCCCACCTATGTCCAATGTATGTGAGTGGTCATGTGATATGCGTTTTCAGGGATGTTACCATGGACATAGATTAAAATGGAACCAAAATGTTTTTTTCAAATGAATACATAGTGGTATGGATTTAGCCTTAAAGAAAAAAAGTTAGTTGAAAAGTTAAAACCTAGTTCTCACCTGCAAATGTTGGCGTGAGACTGACGTGACCTTTCGTCTTATTCAGCTCCTGCTGAACCTCTGACTTGTACGCTTGGTATTGGCCAATCACAGCCTGATTCTTTCCTAAGGGCAACAGTGAACTGAGGATCTGCAGCTTGTTTTCAACGACTTCCTCAGTGCAGGTCAGATTTAAGGGAAGCTTCATGGTCAACAGCATCATGACCTCGGTCAGGTGGTTCTGTATCACGTCTCTGATCACACCATACTGGTCGTAGAAGGGAATACGACCTCGAGGGGAAAATGGCAAAGGGCAGACGTGAATACATGACTCCTAGGAATCCTCGCTACTTTTTCCTAATACAAGTTTTAATTCAGTTTTATTCACCTTTAACATCCAGGGTCTCTTTCATCACAATCTCCACTCTCTCGATGTGGTGCTTGTTCCAGATGGGATCCAGAAACTTCTTGTTCTCTATTCTGAATTTAAGGATCTTTGCAATCACCTTCATAAAAAAGCAAGAAGACAAAGCATGAAGTCAAACATCTTGATTCCAGATTCTCAGGTGAGAGGCACACACTGTGGAGGATGTCCTTACCTGCTTTCCCAGGTAATGGTCGATTCTGTACATCTCCTCTTCCCTCAAGGAACTCCCAAGCTGAGACGCTAGCACCTGAGCACTTGTAAAGTCATGTCCGAAAGGTTTCTCTAGCACCACCCTCAACCATGCCCCGCTGGTTGGTCTGCAGCTGTTGTTGATTTTATCTGCAATGTCTGCGTATGCAAAGGCAGGCACTGAGAGGTAGAAGAGTCTCCCTGCCTCTGTGATTCCCTCCTCCTGGAGCCGCTTCTCAATATGCTTGGCCAGATCCTGGTAGTGCTCAAGAGTTTTTAGCTGCCGATACTGTGCAAGTCGAAGGAACTGCTCTTTCAGAAGAGCGCAGCGCTCCTCAGATACATCCTTTGAGCATGACACCGACTTCAGGATCTCAAAGAGGAGCGGAGTGGCCTTGTCGGCAGGTGACTGTCCTCCGCCGTAGAAGGAAAAGGTCTTACCACTACTGACCTGCTTTACATAGAGCTGGAAGAAGCCGTTCCACAGGTACTTCTTTGCCAGGTCACCGGTGGCTCCCACTATCACCACAGAGACATGATCTGGTCTCTTAGCCTCCTCACCATGTCCTCCCAAGGCACACAGAGAGACCAGGAGCAGGAGCACAGTCACAAACATGATCTGGTCTCAACCGTCCAAACTCCTGAATGAAGACAGCCATGACACACGTTACATGTAGGTAACCAATGTGCACAACTGAGGACAATTATTTTAGCCATCAACTTCCAGGCTGGCAACTACTTTCTCAATAAAATATAAGAAAGTATAATTTAATAGAACCACATATGTTGCAAAAGAACTGAAAAGGTCTTTATTTTGATAGTGCAAATCGACTCTCAGAAACAGGAAAACCTGTTGTGATGGCCTCTGGCTGTATGAGAATCCTGGCTCTGTCCTGCCTGTGTGTTTTCATCAAGATCTCTGTATAATTTCTTTAGAAATTCACAAAGTATGTCGAGAACCCTATTTCCTGATGTTAAAGAAAAAATCCTGGATCTGCAACGAAATCCATGGGCTCTTCCCTGAACCATACCAACCCCAATATTTGTCCAGTAGGTTTTGCGTAATCATGCCAAATATCAAAAAACAAAAGCAGATGAAAAGATAACCTCCTTGATGAGGTCAAAATTGAAATTCTGTTCCTCGACTAATTGCACGTTTTCAGCTTAAATTGATTTCAGTAAAAGCAAATTCAACGCAACAGTTCTTCTGTCTCAAAAACTAACTTTGCTTCATGAACGTCACATAACAGAAACAATACAAGTGAGAAATGAAAGCAGTCACACTCATAGTATGAAACTTATATAAAACAATAGAGAAATATCTTCCAGAGTTTTCCTTTAACAAACAAGATTTAAATCTCATCAGTTTATACAGCATAAAACTACTAAAGCTAAAAGTTTTATCAAACATTTGACATGCATGATTTAATCACTATGAATGTGAGCAGTCGTCAATATAAACTTCAAATACACTGGAACCTACCCAGAGTCTCCACAGAAACAGATAAGAGATGAATAACTCAGCAAAAGTCTGTGTCCCAGGTCACGTCAGAGGCGAGATGTGGTGCAGTGAAAATGTCATGAGTGCAGTGATGACTGCGTCGTGGTGGAGCAGGCGTGTACACACGCTGCTCAGGGGCGTCGAGCTTACCACACAAATATTCTACTGTTGACAAGAGTGCTGGGAAAGTCTGAGCAACTTATTGCTGATTTTTTTTGCAAGGACCGAAAATCATTTGTGCAAGACGGAAAAGCTAGAGAAGTTATTAGTAAGTCAATACTTTCTCATATGAGTCAATTTTTCTTTGTTATCATGTCTAACTCGGTGTATTTTCTTCATGCAGACGTTTTTTTTTTCGACTCAAAATTGATCACGCACAAGATAAAGCTGATGTTATGACATCTGGAATCCCCTGTGTTCCACAATCATGTTTACACAGTGAATATGCAAACAGCAAAGTCCACCTTTATGTAGACTATCTGCTTCAATACCAGCTTAATTTGAGCTCTGCTCTGAGGCAAAAAAAATATTTGTATTTTCATCACATCTTATACAAACTGATGTAATATATATTAGTTAAAGACATTGTTTCCTACCCATTTAAATTATTTTATTTTATAATTTTCTTTAAATGCATGTACTCATGACTTCTAGGTTATTGCACACATGCAATTCCTCCCACTTGAATCAATTAAGTGGCATATTATTTTAAAAGACACTATCTTCATTCCGATTTTGACATTATTTTGTTTTATTTCTTCCAACACATGATTTCCCCTTAGTCACAAGCTGTCTTCATGTTAACATAGAAAATCTTCCCTTGCCTCACATTCACGCTGCAAATCGTCTCGTGCATCCATCAAATTTGCCATAAACGGTGAACAACAAAAGAAATATTGAGTATTCACATATTCCTCTCAAATAACAACCTCCCTACACCAAACTGCCTGGTATTAGATTTTAATTCTAGGAAAGCAAATACTTTTTTTATTCCAGATGCCAAATAAAGACAGTTCCAAGTATGACCCACAAACCAGAGCAAATGGCTCACATGTACACAAGGACTTGTCTAATGACTGGGCAGTTTTTTTCACACAACAGAGATATGATGGCGCCCAGTTTTGCGATTTGCAGCCACATTGGTCACAGCAGGGTGGTCTGAGGTAAAAAAACATACAAGTCTTCTGACAGAACCGCAGGCGTGCTAATGCAATTCACTCGCTATCGTAAGAAACTGACGAGTCCATTCAGCTCTACTGCACCGTGACCAATATTCAAGTCGTTAGCCTTGAGTTCACAGTACATGCTTCTCAATAATATGCCCCCTCCTCACTTATGGTGGTAAAATGGAGACGCCAGGATAACAAATCTTGTCGTGTATCGTCACAACAGGAGCACTGTGTAGGTAGCAACAATCATGACATCATCGCCTTCATCATCAAGAGCAAAATAAAAAGCTGAGTGTGATCTTTCATTTCTTTCATTCATATTTTGTGATACAAGCAAACAGATTTTTTTCTTTTACATAAATCATTGAAACCCAACAAACCCTTTTTTGGTTTAACTTAGAATAATACTTCTGTAGATTACTTGTAAAGTAACTAAATAGATGGTTGTTGCTGTCTGTCTTGTTTGTGAAGCACTTTGTAGGCTGCCACACACACACGCGCGCACACACACACACGCGCGCGCACACACACACACACACACACACACACACACACACACACACACACACACACACACACACACACACACTGCTCCTGGGTCATAGTGTTGAATCTGCACAGTAATATGTTTGTAATGTAACACCAGCACAACATGAGACGACAGAACGGTGACTTGTAAGAAACCAGCGTGTTGCAGAGAGAAGCAGATACGAACCTGCTCTGTGGTGAACGACGCTCTCAACCTCCAGCAGCTTCCTGCAACAGTCACGTGACACGGTCCGGGTATTTTCGCTTCGGTAAATACTTTTATTTTAGCCTCGGTATTATTTTTTAAAAATATTTATTTATTTCGTATATTTGTTTGTGTGTCTGTATTTTCATAATTTTTCCATTAAAAAAAGATGTTGATGTTTTTATTCTTTTTTGTTCTTTGTATTTTTGTGTGAAAATTATAAAGATCGTTTTGTTCTTTATAACATTTCTTATTGTTATTCTATTACTACAGTGTTTTGATTTGTTATTTTTCTTATTAAATTATTAAATGTATTTCTTTGGTATTTTTTTATTGTTTGCATATTAAGTTCTATATGTGTTTTGCACG
The DNA here is from genome assembly GCF_024713975.1 of Paralichthys olivaceus. Taxonomy (NCBI): domain Eukaryota; kingdom Metazoa; phylum Chordata; class Actinopteri; order Pleuronectiformes; family Paralichthyidae; genus Paralichthys; species Paralichthys olivaceus. Next base: position 11,947,452 of record NC_091094.1, read on the forward strand.
TGTTTGTATTTTATCAGTTGGTGTTTTGTTTATATAAAAGTGACAACAACAAGATTATTTTTTTCCTTATTGATCAGATAGAAAGACAAAAGCTACATTTTATCATGTTCAGCAGTTTATTTGAAAAACTACTCCCTCGTCTTCCTCTACATGGCTTTAAGATAATCTACAATTCAATCAGTGTCCTATAATAATTGTTAAAACAGTATGGTAATTGTTTGATACTGTCTTAACCACGAGTAAATAAAATTAAATTGATCTCATAAAATTTGACTCCACTTTACAGGGTATGTGTTTATAGCTCTATGATGTTGTTGTGTTACTCACAATCTTTTATCTGGAGCTTTTATCAGCTGTATTTTATGTGCCTGGCTGTGGGCTGACACTTGGGGGCAGCTGTGGACTGCAGCATATCACTTCAACAAGGCTGCCCCCTGTAGGTGTCTGTATGTTACAGCTGCTTTCTGCTTGTGTCAGATATTTTCACAGTGCTCCTCGTGTCTCTGTTAGCTGCTGTTTCCTCTGCACAGCTCAGCTGTCTGGTGTCATCACCCTCTGAATCCAGGTCCACCTCAAACAAAGCAGGTGTCCTTTTGGCCGAATAATGATGGGATTGTTGTGGACCACACTGACTGTCGCCCCTC